>NC_081408.1:432872773-433120273 GCF_030272615.1 Cryptomeria japonica | reverse complement strand
ATTAACTAAAATAATTAATAACCCCTAATTAAAATTTCTCCAACAATTGTTCAAGAGACATTAATTATCTCAACAATATTTAAAATCCTCAAGGCTAAATAAAATAATGTTAACTCTTATTAAAATAATTAATTGAACATACGTGAAATACACTTTTAAATATAACTATTAAAGTTAACCAAATCAATTATTATATTTGCCAAATAAATTCATTTTATATTAAAGTCAAATTTAAATCCCCTAAGACATTTAAATTTCAACTATTAAATATTCGGCCAATGATGACCTCATAGGCTAAAATTTTACATTAAACAATTAATAAATTTCATTAATAAAATCCCCCAAAGGAATTTTAACTCAAATATCCATATTTATTTAAATATGAAAACTAACTATATAAAATCTTTCATTAATAACCCTTGTTAATAAAATTAAATCAATTATGTGAATAATATTACCATATAAAAATTAATCCCTCAAAAACTAATGTAGGAATAACTTCCCTAATTAATTAATTAAAATGAAAATGGGTTTTTTAAATAACTTTCCTATTTAATTAACTAAAATGTAAATGGGCTTTACCCATCCTAAATTGAAAAGAGTTCCCCCCCCCCCTTTTCAATTTTAATCATTTTAAAATTTCGAACCCTAATTAGGGTTGGGTTATTTCTTATAACCTATCTTATTCTTTTCTTTCCTTCCAAATGCTAACCCTAACCCGAAAATGGGTTAGGGCTGCTTCTCTTAACACATCTCTCTTTTTTAAATGCTAACCCTAACCCGAAAATGGGTTAGGGTTTCTTACTTTAACATATCTTATTTTTTTCCGTGCTTTTGGTGTGTGTATGTGTTTGCTTGCAGGGTTTCATGGTGGCAAAGGAGGGAGGCCAAAGGCGTAGGGCAGAGGTTTGAAGGAGGAGGCGGCACGCAGGGGATGGCGGCGGTGGCCGCTGTGAGTGGCCACCCATAGTGGCAGCCGAGGCCACCACTGGGGGTCGCGGGGCCGCGGTGTCCCTGTGGGACACGACCCGCAGTGGCGACTGAGACCGCCCCTACGGGTCGCGACCCACAGTGGCACCCCGGGCACCCCTATGGGATACGGCCCACAATGGCGGCCGAGGTCACCCCTATGGGTCGCGGCCCATAGACGGGCCCAAGCCACCCAAAGGCAGCTCGCAAGGAGCTTTGGCTTCAAGGCATGGGAGACTGTATCTTTTTTTATATGCTATTAATTTTTTTTGTTTCACATTTAAATAATTTTATTTATATATATATATATACATATATATATTTGTTTTTATTTATATATATATATATATATATATATATATAAGTATGCAGACATGCATAAATGATAAAAAAAACCATAATTATTAAATAACCAAATATTTCATTTTCAAACTAATAATACACCTATATTTTCTTTTTTTTAAATGCAGCATACATATTTATTTTTCCTTTTGTAAAATTAATAACTTAGTTTAGAACTAAGACAATAGATATTATATATATATATATATACATTTTCCATAATTTAGAACAAGTTTTATTTAATAAAACAGAATGGATTATATTTTAATTCCTTCTAATAACATGAAGTTTTTTTGAAATTAGAATAGCTAGATCTATATTACCATAATATATGCATTTCCAGAATTATAGCTTTAGCAGAAATGATTTATTTTTACAGCTGCAAATTAACCTTTCTAATCTATTTATTTCCTACTTAACATGCATTTACATAATAGAAAAATTAGCAGAAATTAATTTATTTACAGCTGCAATATAAATCTTTCTATAATCCGTTGATTTAATAACAGCAAGAAGAATTTGCCTATTAATTTTTTTGGTGTTTAACTATAGGCAGAAATAAATATTTTTCCTCTTTTATTAAAAACTGCACTACTAACATTTAGATGATTTCATTTCTTTCTGCATTAAATAATTAAAACAGAATAAAATATCATTTTCCAATCTTTTTCCAGCAACTATATCAATACAGAAATAATCCAAAAATGCATTCATCTCATTTAAAGGATAAATACTTCATGTAATGCCCCGCCAAGAACCCTATAGGGAAACAACACATCTAGGCAACTAAAAGGTGAAAAAAAAATTTAAAAGATTAAGTGCATTAATTATAACATTGCACATTTAATTACACAAGCGAAAGTCTAACAATGGCATCCTAAAAGATTACCAACGAAGATTACTTCGAAACTAAACAACTACAAAAGTTTAATCCAATTATCCATCTAATTAGGAAATTCAATTACAATTAATAAAACCATTCTTATAAAACTGAATTTCATATTGAAATATTTAAAGTGTTACAATATATTTATTTCAATGATTCATTTACACACAAGAAGAAAGATAACTGAAATAACATGAATTCCATTGAATTAAGATTACAATATTCAATAATTATATGGCTTCCAATAATACAAATGAATACATAGGTTACAATGCCAAGGATTACATAGTTTACTGATACAATGACCACATGGTCTCAAATATACAATAATCTCGAACATGAGTTGATATAAGAGTCACGAACCAAAAAACACCAGCAAAGTCGATCCTCGCATGAAGGTATTAACAAGATATCCAATGGGAAGTGGCAGTACCACCGGACCATGTGATCCCAAAGTGGAACCACCGCACCATGCTGGGAGATAGCAGAAGACCCTCAAGCAAGCAAAACAAGACAAGTACAACAGTATAACATGACTCCACAAAACCCATATGACTCAACTCACAAACATTAGTGACCCTAAGGAGAGAATGTCATCGCATGGCTTAAGGTGGTTACCCTAGGTAGGTCTCCATAGGTCCCAGCCCCCATCTTGGGTTATCCTGGTAACCTCTCCCGAACCCCCGGCTCCATCTAAGCATCATGCAGACCCTACCAATCCCTTCATGAGGACAAGGTGGTAGGTTTGCCATTCCAGGCCTTCTCACCACATCCTGATCCTATACAAGCACTCAACCATGTGCGAGGCACATTATTTTAATTTAATATTTTAGCTACCCACCCCCTAATCAATTATTGGGTTATCACTTCTTAACTGACTTTCGAGGGGTTATCCTGCCATCCACTTTGGGTGCAGCCCCCGCTCAAAAGCCACTCTCTCTCATAGGACACTAACAAGAATGGTCTCTCTACGAGTACTCTATGGCGAAACTGACAGCCATATCTAATCCTGACAAATGACAGGTTAAGGATACACAAATCATAAACCCAGGATTGACCATTTGAAATAAAACACGCAATGGCTCACATCAACAGGTTTACACAACAACACCTGATCAAGGGGTATAACCATTATACGACATAACGACAACTCAACCAGAATTGCAACGAAATTAAGCTTTGACTACAAATACCATTTACACTAAGATCCTAATACAGACAATCTTTTCTTTAAACAGCCAAAAGCATAAAATACTTGCAATTAAAGATATTACAGAGAAAAAGAAAATACAACTATATTAATAAAAGAAATTGAATGTTGTCGTTTGTCCAATAAGGCTAAATTAAATCATATTAAATTTAACATCCTAATCTTATGTTCAAGAATAATTTACAAATACCCCCAATTAAATGATTTCATAACATAAATTAAATTCCAAATTAAAATTATATATAATAATATAATATAATTACATGAGTAAATATTCTTCGAATATAAACCATATAATTATATCATAATTAAAATATATATTATAAAATGAAGATTTAATTTTCCAATAAAATAAAAAAAATTATACTCCAAAATAAGATATTATAGCTAAAGATATATATATATATATATATATATATATATATGTATATATATGTATATGTATATGTATATGTATATATATATATATATGTATATATATGTATATGTATATATATATATATATATATATATATATATATATATATATATATATATATATTAAGCATATATAAAAAAATTTAAAAAACAATAAAACAAATTAAAAAAATTACCGACAGGCAAACTAAAGGTAAATGTTTGTTTGCTGCCCCTGGCTAACCGCAGGGTAGCTTGCTACCATACGGTAGCACTACTACCGTGGGGTAGCAGGTTGCCACCCCCTATTTCAAATATATATATATATATATATATATATATATATTTTATTTTATTTAAATTTTTTTATAAAAACAGAGATTGAGAGAATCTCTCTCCCTCCACTCTAAGACAATAGAGTATAAACAAATCACAACAAGAATATAGTTTTTTTCATTTATTTTTATTTTTTTTATAAAATTTACTAAAATTTTCTCCATAACATTTATGGGCAAATAAATCTTGCCAAAAGATTCAAAACTCTAAGGCAGAAACGAGATTGATAAAAACCCAAATTTCTTTAAATGGAAAAATCTTCTTACTCAAACCATAAGGAATAAATTTTTACCCAAATTTCTAAATCTCTTTTCCAACAGGAAGAACACAATCAAATGCATGGGAAGAAATTATTTGAAGCAAAGGAGGGTAAATCTGGCAAAATTTTGCCAGCATAACCTCGTACATTTTCACAAAATCAAAGCTAGATAACTACACAGAAAGGAAATAAATAAAACATTTAACCATATACAAAATCAAGACTCAACCAAAAATGGAAGACACAACCATATTCTATTAAATTTCTATTTTGCAAATACACACCAGAAAACTACAGAGAAAGGAAAGATATTAGCTAATATAACAAAATAAATAACCAGGCAGAAACTATCCAACCTTGGAAGCTCTCCTGGAAGATCTTGAGGAATAGCTCATGCAACCAGATATCCACGCCAATCCTTCCTTCCAGATCCTTCTTTCTCCAACATGCATCCAAGAATTTTTTAAAATTTCTTCCTACAGACTATTGCCTCCTTCCCGTGAACTCCCAAAAATAATTTTGAAAGATATATATAACCTAAACCTTTTTAGGTTGAAAATATTTTTCTCTCCAAAATATAATATTCCATTTTTTTTTAACTAAAAGGATTTTTATTTATTTTCTAATTTCCACAAAAAGCAAATGAAACTACAATTTTCCAAAAATCATTACTTTCCTCTTTTTTTCTTTTCTCATGCCCATTTAATTAACTTTCTAAAAAAAAAAATTAAGGAAAGTAAATCAACTTTATTTTGTTTTTGATTAATGAAAAAGCAGATTTTGAAGGGGCCCCGAAACCCTTTACAAGAAAGACTTAAATAGAAAAGCCACGAGAAATAGAGACGAACAGAACTAAAAGGAAAAAACCAGCGGAAAATCAAAGAAAACCCACAAAAGCCCCTAAAAGCCAGCAGGCCATCCAGGAATCAGATTTTATCCAGGGCTTTAGCCAGGGTGCTGCTAATTTCTTGCAGCTCTTTGATGTTGTCTTTGAAGTTGGGAGGGTCCTTGGTTGTAGCAGCCACAGCTTTCTTGATACTGGCCCTGGTTCTCTTCGCAGTTCCGCCCGCCGGGGTAGCATCACCACCACTTCCAGTCTGGATGGTCTCCTCCTCCAAGTCAAGATCCACAACCAGTTTAGGAGTATGGTCAAAGACCTTGGCAATGTCTTCCAGGTTTTTGGTGACAGCAAAGAGGATACTTGGGATAATTCCCATCAGATTTTTTATCGCTTCTTTTCCCTCTTCCAACGATTTTACCTTATTCTCCATATCCTGCTTCCAATTAATATGCTCTCTGTTTTCATCCTCCCTCTTTTTATCCGAATTTATCCCTTGCTTCTCCAGGTTTTTCAGGGTTTTGTAAGTCCGTCTGTCGAAATTCATTCTGGCCTCCAAGAGCTTCTTGAGATTATCCAGGATAAGCCCCTCACTAGCACTTTCCTTGTCCTGGCTATCCCTTTCCTCAGTCAGGTTCTTCTCAGAGCCTTTGTTTGTTTCCTTCTCAGAATTAACTTTGGTTTCCTCATTATCCTTGGGAGTCGTCTCCTCCATCAGATGGCTATTGTCCTTACCAGGATGATCACTTAGAATAGGGCTATCTTGACCAAGCTCGAAATCTCCACTTTCTTCCTCATTGCCCAGCTCCTCTTCCTTCCAGCTGTCTTCACCGTTAGAGTCATCCGTCTCAATACCACTGCTTTCCTTGACAATGTCCTCAGTTTCCAACCCAGGGGCACTTTTCCTTTTTTTGTTGGATGACGCCTTCTCCTTGCTAGTATCTCCCTCTTCCATCCTCCTTTTACCTAGGGAAGCGAAAATTTGCTTATTTTCCTATAGAGTGAGGGTTTTGCAATGCTCATAGATGAGCAACAGGAGCCCACAGTGGAGAATCGAGCTAGAAGGGTTAGTCTTGTGCTTGTTCAAGGACCTCGAGAGGGATCAAAAAAGGTAGTAGGGCAAAGACACTCTTTTGTCGTGTCTGAAATGGTTTAAGAGCAAGAAGTGGTAGGTGTGGGCCCTAGAGAAATTGCCTTCAACCGTAATATACTCCATGATTGCATTCAGGACCCAGCCCCACAACTTCTTGATGTTTGTAGCATCGTAGTAGCCCCCGGTAGCCTTGCCAATTTTGGCCCACTCTTTCTCTTTCCGCGGGAACAGGGTAACCGCATTGTTGGAGACCTTGAGGTCTCAAAAGAAGTTAAGCCCAGTGTGGGGCATTCTAGTCACAGTAGAAATAAGTCCAGCGTCCAACTTAAATTTAACTCCATAAAGTTTAAAAGTGCCATTAGACCAATTTTCAGAAATCTTAGAAACGGCTAAGTTAACCCTACCTTTGTCATAGTCCTCAAGCTTTTCCATGAAGCTGGTGAGAGAGCCCTTCTCCAGCTTTGCCCAGAATTTAGGCATTTCTTTCCAGGTCGACGTGTTGTCAGGTTCTTCACGTCTTAGATCTCCTCAAATTTTCGAATGCAAGATATCGACTCTGTTTCTCTGCAAATTGAGAACTTCTTTACCGATGCAACTCAAATTATCGCTTTGAGTAACCCACAAAACGTGCGGCAAAATTTTGGAGATAGTAGGAGATCTGCCACAGTGCCAGGTAATGATGGCCTTTCGAACGAGGCGTAAGTGATGCTTTTTACTTGTCATGATTTAATTGTCCTTCTCTCCCCGTATAACGGTCCTTTTTTAGTATCTCTTTAATATTTAAATTGAGATCATCCTCGTGCCAAATCATTTGAACGTCAAAATTAACTCCAATATTCGCTAAACAGTCAGCAACACTAGTTTTCTCTCTGAAGGCATGTTGTATAATAATTTCTTTGAAACTGGCGATAATCTCTCTAGCTTTCATGATGATATTCTCAATAGACCAAGAAGGCTCTGATTCCCCCTTTAAGCACTTAATAATATTAAGTGAATCCCTCTCAAGCCATATTTTATCATAATTGAGATTTTTGGCTATAATTAAAGTATGCAAGGCAGCGGAGGCTTTAGCAAAATAGCTATTTTGATTCCATAGAGGACCAGCCACCGCCTTAAGGCAACTTCCAGCAAAATTCCTGATAATGCCCCCATATCCAACTTTACCCGATTTCCTTTAGAAGCCCCATCGAAGTTAGCCTTAATCCATCCCTGTGGGGGGAAACACCAGACAAGACCTTCTCTGCCTTTCTCCTTGCTAGTAGTGGTGGTAGAAAGATTCCATCTATCTTTGAAATCCTCTTTAGTAGCAAGTCCCTGATCAGTTCCATAGAGGCATTCAAAAATACTCCTAAATATTTTTTCTACAACCACTTCAGGAATAGCCCTTTTATCTTTGAAAAATCTTGTTGTTGCGCTCTTTCCATATATTCTAGATAACAATCAGCACAGTAAGTCTCCAGGTCTCCACAATTTTAGGATTAGAGTTAGGACAATGCCATTGAAGCCAAGTGTCACCAAGAGAGTTTGGGAAGACCCAGCTCAAGTTCCACCTGGACAAGATTATTTTCCAGATGTCCTGACTAAAAGAGCATTGATTGAGAATATGGCAAGCTGTCTCTTCTTCCCTACAACAAAGAGAACACATGTTAGGAAAAATAATGCCTCTTTTATGAAGATTATCCAGGGTTAATATATTATTTTGGATGAAAATCCAAAAGAAGATGTTGACTTTGGGAACTAAGTTCTTATTCCAAACTTTAGCCCAGATGGGAGTAGCTTCCACCGGGACATTATGAATAGCCACAGCAGAGGAAATAGAGTATTTCCCATCTAGAGTTTTCCCCCATATCAGAATGTCATCTTTATTGTCTCTAGGGATTTTAGCAGAAAGAGCAATCTGAAGGAATTTGAGATCCAAGCACTGCTGGCTAAAGTCAATCCAGTCCCCATTTATCTAGTAATTTCTTACCATTTCACCATACCTGCATTTGAAGCTATCTTTCCAATCTTTGATGATAGGGATTTCCTCCAAAGGTTTATCCAAGATCCATCTATCTTCCCAAAATCTTATTTTCCTCCCATCCCCAAGGTTCCAGGTTCTGCCAGTAGCAACCCAACCTTTAGCAGATTGCACTGCATTCCAAATGGTAGATCCATCAACAAAGAAAGAGTTGTCAAAGAATTCTTCCTCGGAAGGTTGCATATAGAGATATTTTTTTTTCCAAATAGAGCTCCATTCTCTTTCCTCCCCTTTCAATCTCCAAATTTGTTTGGCTAATAAAGCTTTATTCATAGAACTAATGTTCCTTAAGCCCAGCCCACCTGAGGCCTTAAGGGTACAAATGTTATTCTAGGCTATAAGGGGGATTCTATTTTTAACTTCCACACCTGACCAAAGGAACTTTTTTTGGATTCTTTCAATAGCTTCTACAAACTTTGAGGGGATTTTTAACAAGCTAAGAACATACACAGGAAGATTTTGGAGAGTGGCTTTGAGCAGAGTGACTTTACTAGCTTGACTAAGAACAGCCCCTTTCCAGCCAGCGAGTTTCAGGTTGAGTCTGTCAATTAAGTTATTCCAGAAGGAATCCTTAGGCTTGAGACAAAGAGGAAGCCCCAAATAGGTAGAAGGAAACTCATATATGTTACAACCAAGAATCCTACCAATCCTAATTCGCCTTTGGGCCGGGGTGTTGATGAAAAACAGAGAGCTTTTATCCCAGTTGATTTTTTGACCAGAGGCAGATTCATAGGTATTCAAAATGATTTTCATGTTTTTGGCTTCCAAGATGGTCGCTTCCCCCATGGTGATAGAGTCATCAACAAATTGTTCATGAGAGCAAACAGCATTGGATGAAGAGGGTTTCAGACCCTTAAGATTGACTTCTTCCACATTTTTAAGGATGAATCTACCCAGGCATTCAGCAAGAATGGTAAACAGGATAGGGGAGATGGGGTCTCCCTGTTTGAGACCTCTTGAGCTTTTGAAGAAATTAGATGGGGATCCATTAACAATAACAGCAAAGGAGGAAGTTTCCATGAGTTGAGAACAGAGCTGGATAACTTTGTCACCAAAACCAAATGATTTCATGATCCTAAGGAGAAACTGCCAGTTCACTCTATCAAAAGCTTTAGCCATGTCTAACTTAAGTAAGAATCCCTATTTACTCACCACTTTTAGGGAGTGGATATTTTCATGAACAGAGATAATAGAGTCCAAAATCTGTCTTCCGGGGACAAATCCATTCTGTTGGATAGAGATAATCCTTGGGAGAACATCTAGCAACCTGGAAGTCAAAACCTTGGAAAGGATCTTGTAGACAGAGTTACACAAGCTGATGGGTCTAAACTTGTTAAGAGAATCAGCTCCAGGGATCTTTGGGAAATGGACAATGAAAGTGGCGTTCAGTTCCCTAAGAAGTCTTCTGGAGCCAAAGAATTCCTTAACACCATTGCAAATGTCTACCTCCACAATGTGCCAGAATTTTTGGAAGAAAAACATGGGAAAGTCGTCTGGGCCAGGGGATTTATCACCCTGAAAGGAAAACACCACCTTTCTAATTTTAGGATTAGTGGGAATACAGGATAAGAGGCGATTGTCAGCTTCCAATAGGATAGAAGGGATAGCTTGTAAAAGTGTGTTTTGCTTACTGTAATCCAGGTTGTCCACTTCACACAACAAGGTACTGAAATGCTCGAGAGCTTCCTTCCTGATGTCGCAATCCTCCGTTAGGACACCTTTATTGCAAGTTAGTCTAGATATTTTGTTGGCTGCCCTATGCTTAAGGGCAGTTAAGTGAAAGAAGCGGGTGTTTTTATCACCTTCCTTCAGGAACAAAGCTCTAGATCTTTGTCTCCAGAAAGTCTCTTCATTAGAAATGATGGAGTGGTATTTAGATAACAGATCATTTTCAGCTGTCCTAAGATCTTCGGTCAACCCCAGCTCTTGGATTCTATCTTGAACAAACTTTAATTCAGCTTTGACTTGAGTTTTGTTCTTGAATATGTCCCCAAAAATCTCTTTGTTCCAGGTTTTAATTTTGGCTTTTATGATGTTGAGATTTTTTGCAATTCTAAAAAGAGCCTTACCCTTCACTTCAGAGTTCCACCATTCAGTAATGCAGGCTTCCAGAGAAGGATGGGAGAGCCAAGCTTTTTCAAATCTGAAAGGGAAGTTTCTCTTAGCCGAAAAAGAGTTGGCAGAAAATGAGATGGGGAAATGGTCTGAACTGATTTTGATAACAGAACCAAGGGAGCAGCTATACTTAGAAAGCCAGTCAAGAGAAATTTAAGATCTATCAAGCCTAACTTGAATCAAATCAGCTTCGGTTCTTCTATTGGTCCAGGTGTAATTGATGCCCTGGAGATCAACATCAATGAGAGCTTGGTCATTAATGAAATCCATAAGGTCTTGTTTTCCATCAAGATGTAAGGGGATTCCTCCCATCTTATCTTCGTCTTTGAGCGGGGTATTGAAGTCTCCCATAATAATCCAACTTTGATCAGCAAACTGGAGTCTGTCAGCCGCAAGGCTTTTCCAGAATTTAGCTCTCCTGGATTTAGTGTTAGGAGCATAGACATTAGATAACACCCAAACAAAGTTCTCCTTAATATGCTCAAGCAAAACTGAGTTCCTATTAAAGGCGGAGATGATTTTCTTTCCTATTATAGTATTTTTGTTCCAAAAGATCGCAGTTCCTCCAGAAGCACCCTCCGAGTTAGTTCCTATGACTCCGTTTTCTTTGAAAAATTTTATCCTTTCAACTTTTTCTTTAGACATCTTGGTTTCCTGAACAAGGACCACATCCGGTTTATGATCTCTGATGACATTCTGTAACACATCCTACTTATGGGGGGTGTTTAGCCCTCTGATATTCCAGGATATAATCTTCATATTTTAACTGGGGATAGGGCTGACTCAATGGAACACTGTGTTCCATCAGCACAGTTCTTCCAGATTTCATGTTCCCTTTGATGTTTTAGGGATGGCCTTCCCTGCTTTTTATTTTGGCTTCCAACATCTGCCTTTTTCTTAATCTTGCTTCTAGTTGAGATTCCTTCATTAAGTTCCTCCTTGTTCAATTTTCCTTCTCTTGACCCGAGTATCCGGAGGATTTCATCCAGCATATGTACACTTTGGGTAGGGGTTTTACAGAGGAGAGGCTTTGGGCTTCCATTAGTTAAAAGCAATAAGGGCTCAGAATCAGAAGGGTCTTGGGCTTCATTAAAGTTTGTCTCAGCCGATTTAGAGAGTGAAGAGGCTGAATAGGATTCTTCCTTCTCCTGGCTAGCTGATCCATCCTTCTGGTCCGGAATGGTTTTATCCTTCTCCTGACTAACAGTTTCATTTTCCTGAGCTTCTAGGTTTTCTTTATTGATCAACTCAATTCCTGGCTCTACTTCTTTAGAGCTCTTTGGTGGGTCGTTGGAACAAACACAATCTTGTTTATCATTGCTACTACTCCCAGTCCTCTTGACTTCATTCATAAGTTTCGTTGCATCCTTTTTTTTATTACTCTCGGATATTGATGAATCTACTTTTTTGTTTGTCATTTGCCAGATCTTTTTGTTCTTAGAGTTACTATCAGTCTTGAGTTCCTTTCCTTTCTTGAGCGGACAAGATTTTGCCCCATGCCCTGATTTTTTGCAGTGGAAACAAGCAAACGGTGGAGATTCATATTCAATAGCTTGGGACCATTTTCCTAGTTTAGATATGATATCTATGGATTGAGGCATATCTGTCATTTGGTTAACATTTACGCAAATGCGAGCAAATACTAACCTTGATTTAGCCGCCATCATTGGGTCAATCGATAAGAGTTCTCCAAAGGATTTTGCAATGCCCTTGAAAACTTCCTCATTCCAGTATTCGAGTGGGAGACCCATGAGGCGTGTCCAAACTGGCGCAGAAACAAAGAAGGATTCATCTAGGATGAGATTCGGGGCCCATTTCTGGAGAGCCAGGGAAGACTTGCCAAACATCCAGGGGCCTTCGCAGAGAGCTTTGTTCATGTCTTCTTCAGAGTTGAAAGCGAAGGTAAAAAACCCTCTAGGCAGCGCTGCCACTTCCACTTGTCCTTTAACCATCCATTTTCTCCTTATGAAATTCCTAACATCATCAATGTTAGGCCTAAAGCCAAAGAATCATCCCACTAAGGTCATAGATAGGCTAGCTACAGTCATATTGACCACTTTGTCTGGAACGGAAATAGCGACCAGACTAGAGGTGGGGTCTAAAATGTTCGTTACTTTCGGAAGCCCAGATTTAACCAGTGGCTTCACTCCAAAGAGCAAAGACCATTTTTTCCATTTTCCTCTGTCGTGTGGGTCCCCGGGGATCGAATCTTTTTCTTCTCCCGGTTTTTCTTTTTCCTTGTCCTCTTCTAACCCTTGAGATGTCTGACCTCCTGCCTGCATGCCAGATTCGACCCCAGGGGAACAACAGTTTCCAGGAAATCCGCCATCCCCAGGAATTCTACCATTTCCCAATTTGAAATTTGGAATTCCCGCTCCTTTTTGCTCTGCTCCTTTTCTCTCCATTATCAACTTTATTTTGTTTATTTCTATTTTATTTTTATTTTTAAATCTAGAGAACAATAAATGCATTTAATTTATTTATTTTCCCACTAAAGTTTAAATAAAATTATATTTCTAAAATAATGAAATTTGCAAACTAATTTAAGGAAGGTAATTTTATTTTTAAAATCTAGAGAACAATAAATGAAATTAATTTATTTTCTACTAAATTTAAATAAAATTATACTTCTAATTTAATGCAATTTGCAACTAAATTTAATCACCTCATTTAATTAATTAAATTCATAGTCACTAAAGCATAATAATTCATAAATTAAATATGCTAACTATAAGGTGATGCCATAAACTCAATTAATTAATCCAATCTACTAGGGCACACAAATCGAGAAGACCCAAACAAAGACTCTGAAAAAGTCAAACAAACTGACTCGACAACTGAACAAAACCAAAAGGGACGACCGACTAACGACACTCACAAGAGTTTAACTGAGGTACAATTAGGGTCAAACATTATTTCCTTCACTCCCATTGGACAAATAAGGCATGCTCAAACCTGTGAAGCCAAGTGGAGACGATACCCCATACCTACCCGGTACTTGTACCTACAATGATCTGCATCATCGAATCATATATACATATATACAAATATAGAATACACAGCACGCACACTAATGAAGGAGAATCGTGACGTTCCCTGTCTCACCGGAGTGAGTGAAGGAAAATCATCCCCTCGCATCCAATACACTCACAGACAAGCAACATATAATTACACATTGCATAGATAAAGTAAAGTGTCAGTACATAACAATAATCCATAAAATACCACCATCACAAGTATTGAAATACTATAAATAGATTATGCATCTCATATCCAGATAAAGCATGAAATAGTGTCATATAAGTCTGAATAACACATAATGGTAATGTATCCACTGAAAGTAAACAATAGTAAAATATGAGTCTAATAAGTTCAATCGAGGAGGGGTATTACACTTCAAATTACAATACAATGCCTTTTCTTTATATTTCATGGCAAAACTTAGTCAAATAAATATATTTTTCTTTTCTGCAACTTAAATACAATAAGAAACTATTTTTCTTTTCTGCAACTAAAATACAATAATAAACTCTTTTTTCTTTTCTGCAACTAAAATACAATAATAAACTCCTTTTTCTTTTCTACAACTAAAATACAATAATAAACTCTTTTTTTCTTTTCTGTAAGTAAAATACAATAATAAACTCCTTTTTCTTTTCTGCAACTAAAATACAATAAACAATAGGATCATCTCAAGCTTTTTCCTCCAATCTTTTCCCAAGCAAAACCTACAATAAAATTTGAAGGTTGTGACCATGGAGGCTCACCTCCCAACCTAGGCTTGCTAGAAGCCACCCCCAAGCTAGGAGAATCAAGGCTAGATGAGAAACACACATTCAAACACATACAAGTAGAAAACTCATAACAACAAAAGACACTCCCAACCCAGAGATTAAACAATGTCACTTATGTGACTTTTCAAATGGGGTGAAGGTGGACTAAGTACCTCGAGGAGAATTTTGCAAGTAGAGAACATAATGACATATCAAGGCTACAAATATAACACATCCACAAGTTCCAAACTTGTCCCTATAATCCCTTATGTCCCCCAAGACATACAAGCCAACAAAACACCCCTTATGACCCCCATTGCATAAACAAATCACTATGCAGCAAGGGTCACAAAATCTCTTGTGAATCACTCTCTTCCAAAGAGAGCCTCTCACTCATAAGTTGTCAAACCCCAAGGCCACTCTACCCTCCCAAGGGTGAGTTTGGCCTTGAAAACTCCCAAAACAATAACATAAAGACTCAACCAAAAAATACATAAGGAAGAACTCTACATCTTCCTACACATATTAAAAAAACAACAATGGAAAACAATTACAACAACAATCTTTTCAAAAAAATAACATCATACATGAAATAGGAGTTCAACCAACCTTAAATCTGCCAAAAGGGTAAAAATAAGTTGTAGGAGAGCTGCCCAAATCCACAAATTTTTTCCTTCAAGACTTAACCAAAATCATCCCAAAAAAACTTACAAAAATTGCTCCAAAAATCTAAGTCTCGAAAATGGAGAGTGGGTGATCAAACTTCTCCCTCCCAAACTATTCCCTATGAAGACACTCCTCACTCTTTCTAACCCACTTGGGAAGAGTGGAGGATGTTCATTGGTTGGTCTTCCCAATACCTTATAGACTCTCTAGCCAAGACAACTCAAAAAAGGTAAAAGGAATGGGGAAGAGCAATGTCACTCATGAGGAGGGTTGTCTAACCTAGGAAGGCTCTTCTAAAGATGAAATTCGGCCAACTTGGGAAACTCAATTTTTGGGGAGGCTAAACAGGCCCTAGGGAGTGGACACGTGGCTAAATTTGGCCTTCATCTAAAGGTACATCATATGGCCCACTAAAAATGCCCCTAACTTGACCCTAGGAGTTAGTTTAACCCCCTAGAAAGTCAACCAAAGTTTACCTACGGGTCAACCCTGAGTTGACCTTTCTAATGGCTCCCTATCCAAGACTTTCTTGGGACCATTCTAGGATAATTGAAAAATAATAGGCATTGGTAAAATAATTTTCCTCCAAAAGGAACATGTCATTGTCAACTCATCTTACAACACATGTGTCAAGTGACACTGCAAAAAGAATTACACATCACTAAAATACACATGGCAAATGCCCCTTCTTTTTAAAATTTATAAATTAAATAATTTCCAAATTAAACATACATCCAAGCATAACATTTACAAATGAGGTTTTGTCTCTCCAAATAGACAACCCTTGGTTTCACAATCGCACATAGGCCTAGGCTTGATTCTCTAAATAGTTTGCATGGTCACATGGAATAATTTTCCTGCACATCTCATTTGCACATTATTAATTCCAAAAACACATATAATATTATCAAAAAAGAATACAATTCAGACATCGCATACAATTTCAATTATAAAAATCAAGTATCCAATTATCTGATAACATCCACATAAATAATCTACTAAATGTCATCATCATCATAATCATGGAATTAAATCATTTATAGAGCAAGCATCCACAATTTCTAGCATCAAAATAAAGTATTGCAAATCAAAGTAAATGATATAATCATATCAATGTTATCCAAACACTGGACCATATAAAATCTATGTCCATAATGCATCAAAATATAGTATCCAAAATAGGTCCAACATGAAAATAACAGAAATGTTATGTCGGCTCGGGGTAGGGCCTCACAACTTACCTATGAGAATGATTAGTTGAAGGTTGAGTTGACACAGTCAAGGAATAATGGTCAAGAACTTGAGAGATAGATTGTTTCCTTAAGTGATGAACTTGATACTGCTAATGATTACAAAGAGAAATTCAAAGCTAGCTCAGCAAGGCTTGATGAGATGTTGGAAAGTCAGAGACATGATAAGGACATGTGAGGACTTGGATTTGAGAAAGGTGAATCCTCTAGATCTAGACAAGGCAATGCAAAACCTAATCAGAAGAAGAGTGAAAATCCTTCAATAAGACAACCTAATGCTCATAAATTCAATGGTGGATGCTTTACTTGCAATAAATTTGGTCATATGGTGAATCAATGCAGAAGTAGGATGAATAATGGAATGAACAACATGAATAATGCTCCTACCTTTACCAGTTAGTGCTTTATATGCAATAATTTTGGTCACAAGTTAAATATGTGTAGATCAGTAATGAATAACTTCCAAAACAAGAGGTTTTATGCATGTGGAATGTTTGGACATATCTCTAACTAGTGCAGGATACAACCAAATTAGATGAAATTCAAACCTATGCAAAGGAATGTTATTTATCATGCATGTAATAAAATTGCTCGCATTGTAAAGTATTGCAAAAATAAGAGCAGTGCTCCAGTACACAAGAACAAATCAGATTAGAAGGGAAAAGTGTAGGTAGAAGAGATTAGAGACAAACATGAGAAGATGTCGGTCAGAAAAGATGAATCTAAAGCAGAAAATGGATCTGCACCCGAATCTGGTGCAGGATCTCCATCTAGTAATTAGGGCTTTATGCCTTAAGGGGAACTTTTCATGCAGATTCTAAGAACCACATCTTCAATTATCTGCAATTGATTCTGGAAGGTTGCAAAAGGCTTAGATCATATGTGCAGATGTTATCTGAAAGTTTCAAAGAAGAATTGGTGCTCTGGTAAGTGACTTTGTGAAAATCATGGTAACCAGTTGCACATTTATTGCAATGAAGAATTAGGTTTTTGAAGAATAAAAAGGCACTTCAAAACTTCATTTGTCACAATGCGATCAAGTGAATAGTGCAAAGAAGAAGAGCGAAGTTATTTGGCAATTACAGGGATTTCAGTGACTCTAAAGTGAATTTCAGCGCCCAGTTGCAAATCAAGGTACTTATCTGTTTAGACTATTTTTTTTGCAAACCCTAAAATTTGAATTAGCTTCAACTTCTGGAATTGCTACCCCATTGGTCGTAGAGATTAAGGCCAGGGCCAGACCTATTTTCAAGAAACACCCTTTCAATTCTGTTGAAGATGATCTGGAAGGTGCATTTTCTTTGGTACCCTACAACATTCTTCACAATGAAGATATTATGGCAAAAATCGATTGTGATCTCGAGGAGCTTGGTAATGCAAACATGTTGGACCTGTATAAGAAACACTCGGCGAATAGTTTGGGAAACCTCAAACCAGAATACACGGCTCTTCAAGACAAGGGCTTTTCGTAGTTCATCCATTTTTTGTTGTTTGATGAAGTAGATTGGATCCAGTACATTCTCAGTCGAGTTCATGATGAGTTCATATGGCTTGACAAGCCCCACAAGATTACCAAACAGGCGAACTGAGTCATGACATGCCTCAATGAGTCCGATGAAGTACCTAGCTTAAGGAAAGTATCAAATGACACAGTGATAGCAACTACTGGTTCCAAGTTCGACAACAGAGCAATGACTATGAGCGACATTTTGGAGAATGATGTTAAGTTTGCATCGATGCTAGTCGGTTACTGTGTGTGTGAAAAGTGGAATAAGTACCTGCAAGTTGTAAGACACAACACTTCAATTAAGTCATTGCATGTATGGTTAGAAAAATATAAGCATGGATAATAAAACCATAACAAATCGATCAATTTCCTTCTAAAAGATGTGAGTATAGACTTGCTCTCAGATTTGTATAAGTAATACAAGTGACTAGACTACACCAAGACAAAGGATTTAATCTATATGAGCATGATATTAAGCTAAATGGATGTAAGATTATGCTAGATGGATTAATAGTAAGTTATATGAATTCAATCAATCATAATTGAACTAAATATGCAAAAAAGCTAAACTAAGATGCAATAATCCCAAAAAGCAAGCACAATATCTTCAATGACTCCAGAGCAAAAACTGTATAATGACAATAAATCTCTAGGGTGTTTTGAATGAGAGATGAAGGCTTAATTTATAGAGAATCACAAGAGAGACCAACGGTCAAGATCGATTAGCAACGAGCGGTTGAGATTATTCAAGAAAAAGCACAATTTAGGATAATTGAAATAATTGAGAGATCAGATTCAGTTAACCTTGAGATAGATTCCAATTATAGTTTTATTGAAATACATTCATATTATAAGTTTGAGTTTGCATTGGAGATAAAATTCAATTAATTCCATGCACTTTAGATAAAAATAGGTGATTCCATGCGATTTCTTTGATTTATTCAAGAAAAAAAGTCTTTTCAATGCAACTGAGTTTCTTTTCTCAAAAGATTTGAGTTCCAATTTTAGAGAATGGTTAATAATTTAATTGATTACTTTTTTGATTTCAAGTTATCTCAATTTAGAAGAAGAAATAATATCTCAAGTTTCATTTCTCTCTCAATTCAATTCTTTTATTTTATTTTCAATTTTAACTCTTGCTTTGTGATTAATTCCTCTTTTGTAATAAATTAATTCCTTTTTTTATGATTAATGGAAAATTTATTATTTATTAAATATGCTAGGATATTTAATAAATTAAATAGGATAATTGATCAAAATTATTTTACTTGGAATGATTTCATTAAATAAATAAATATTTAATTAATATAGAATAATTCACTTGCCATGTGATATTTAATGATTGAAGAATTAATTAATTGTGTGCTCAAAGTTGATTTAATTGCCTTTGGTTGGGACCTTGGTGATGTTGTCGAGATTAGGGGCCCATGGTTTAGGTGACCAATTTTAGGGTATTACATTTTCCCCTCTTTGAATTAATGTGAGAGCGGCACGTTGGTTCAAAGAATAGTTTATGTCTAGGAGATACCAGTTTTGAACTTGATTGATCATGAACCAGAGGAAGAGTGAGGTTTTTAGCCTATTTTGAAGCAATGAAACTGAACAAAGTTGATTAAAGAGATACTGATCCCGAACTTGATTGAACTAGGACCGATGAAGAGCAAAGATATAGAACTTGAACTTGATTAATCAAGAAGCGGATCTTACTGATCTAGAACTTGATTGAACTAGACATAGTGAGCGAAGAGAAAATCGATCTTGAACATGATGGATCAAGACACGATGAACAAAGATAAACTATCCAGCTTGATTTGATTCGATGAAACTGAACACCTTCTTAGATTGAGCATGTGATCAAAGATACTCTTTAAACTTTTGATTGAGTTTAAACAAATAATCAGCTTGATGAAAAGCGATGAAACTGATTAACATTAAGAGACTGATTCAGATGAAGGCAATATCAGCTTGATTTGAAGTGATGAAACTGATATGCCCCTAGCGATAAGAATTTGGTTCATTTTCTTTAGTTGAAAATATTTTTGCTCGACTTTTGATGAAGATTTGAAAATTTTCTCGACTTTGAGGATGTGAGGTCATGAGTATGCCCTCTCGGGAGCGAAATCAAAAGATAGCGAGGTTACATGATTTTAGGCAATTGTTGGCAATGATAATGACTTGAGCACAAAGATTGAGCCAGAGGATCATTTGAAGATTTAGCGATGATTGATGTGAAATTGAGCACAAATTGAAGAAAAGAATGAGAATGTTGAAAGCGCTAAGTGGTCTCAGTTGTGCCAAATTGACTAGGAGAATGATCTCGGATTTTGATTTTGATCCCAAAAATGGAATCAGGATGGGAAAATTAGCTAAAGGTACAATTTTCATGTCCATCAGAGCAAGTTGAAAAATTAGGGTTTTGGCTATATAAGGGGTCCAAGTGTCATTTTCAATTCATTTTAACCTCTCCAAGTTTCAAATTTGAAAAGCCTTATGTGAAGAAAAATGGTCATTCTAATCCAGGAGCATCGATTCGAGCACCAGAGATGTCATAATCGACCGCAGAATTACGAGCCAATGGTAATTAATCAATGTTATGCCTTCACATTTCATCAGTTTTGAATTTTGGTTGAATTTTTTTTGCTTTTTAATGTCGTCCAAAATCGGTCATTATCATTTTGTCGTGCGAGATGATATTGTCTCTCGTACGAAAAATTGTCCTTGTGTGGTTTATAGTATTAAGCCATATGTTTTGTCATTTGGGGTCAACCCATGTATCGTACGATAGTTTGCTTGAGAGCCCATTTTATCATGCGAGTGCATGTCTTTTGTCGTATGGGAGTCTTTTATCTTGCTACATTAACTCCTGACTCATACGAGTTTCTGCTTACTCTGTGAAATGTCGTATGGAAAACAATGAGCATTTTTAAGGGTCAAAACATGAAATTTTTATTTGGCATTTGGTATATTTGGATTTGCGTGATGCTTAACATGTTGTATAGCATAATTTGAATGACTTGCTGATGCTCTGTTGTTTGATTCTTGCAGGTTCAACTACCACATATCCTGTTTCGATGTGTCTATCCTCCTACGATCAGGTTAGTCTACAAGCTATCAAATATAGATAGAGCACATATTGATTTGTGTGGCTTTACTCACCTTTTACAGATGCCTGATATCCGTGTGAATCACGAAATGCTTACTGCACTTCTTGAGCAGTTCCATTCTGAGCATAACACCTTTCATCTACCAGTGGGAGAGATGACTATTACTCTAGAGGATGTGTATAGGATTTTGAGGATTCCATTTGTTGGGGATAAGGTTGACTATGATTCTGCTCAGCGTCCTGGTATCTTAGCCTTGAGACATATTTTTCATGATGAGGACATTCTTGAGTGGGATATCACTTGGCATGATATGATGGCTAGGTACAGTGAGTAGTTTCCCTTGGCATGTGTATTAGCAGGGTCCATTGGTTGTTTCATTATGTCGGACAGGGGACAGTGGGGCTTCTTATGTGGATGGGCTAGGATGCTCAAGAGACTACTGACTCATCCTAAGAGATTAGGGTAGGGATCTTGTTTGTTAGCCCACACGTATTTTGAGATGCATGAGATTGCATACAGGGATGGGAAGAGCATGGTAGCAAGAGTGTTGGTAATGCATATTTGGGCCTAGGAGCATATCCCAGTTTGTAGAACGATTGTGGATGATGCCAGAGATCCACACCAGCTGATTGTTTATAGATATCCTAGATATGTTACTCAGCCCCATCTGGTCAAGATAGAGTATTGGCGATGACAGCTTGATAATTTGATCATTGTTGTATGGAGACCATACAGGGGTCTATAGCTGTAGGATGACTGGAGAGCTCAGTGGAGAGATATGTTCATGACCCATCCTCTTATTGGAATATTTGTTACCATTATTGAGTGATTTGTTGTATCTCGGGTTATGAGGCAATATGGTAGGCCTCAGGGGATTTCACAGGAGTTCACCGCCTACGCCTGTTATGGGCATAAGGAGAGACAAGGATGGGCCCCTAGGTTGTCATACGCATTAAGCATGTAGGAGCTTGCCGGATTGCAGCGACTTCAATGGGATTATCTGGAGGATATTGCAGATGTGGGGGTATTGCCCCAGTACAGAGATTGGTTCCAGCATCATTCCTTCCCTAGATTTATGGATCTAGCTGAGCATGTGCCTCCCATAGAGGAGGCTGAGGATGAGGCCCATGCACAGTAACAGGGATAGGGACAGGCAAAGGGATAGGGATAGGCACAAGCATAGGGATAGAGAGCAGAGGGTCCTAGGTGGGTAGATGATGATCCCAGTGCTAGCAGTAGCAGAGTACCAGCTGGGGGGAGACAGAGACAGAGAGGGGAGGGCGGATCTCTAGAAGTTGTTTATGTTGGGACTAGTGGTGATAGGGCAGCAAAGGGTGGAGGTGAGGAGGGTCGAGTAGCTCATAGATAGGTGCGATAGCAGAGGGATGAGTAGGGTGGAGAGGGAGGCAGAGTTGGAGGCAGAGATGGAGGCGGAGAGCCCATGAGAGAGTAGTCAAGAAGACACAACTCTATCTTTGGTACTGCCATTTACTTTGTATATCAAATGATAAAAGAAGACAAAAGGTATGATCTATGTATAATCCTTCTGAATGAGTTGATAAGAAATTTGAAGAAGATTAAGAAAAATTAAAAAAGCACTTTCAAGTATAGAATTATTATTATTTTCTTGGCCTTATATTTCCTAAATGAGATATCTAGTGTGAAAGGAATGGTCCAATGGGCCTATGATAGACCAACAGCTATGCAAATAAAAGAGGGATTATGGGGAATTGGAGATGCTACAATGAGAATATATTCTCTCTGGGGATACTTCAAATCCTTCCAAGCAGAAATGAAAAATAGAGAGAGAATCCCCAAAGAAATTGTTGAGAAGTATGAGCAAACCACATGCTTCATGGTAGACAAATATCAATAGCAAATGGAAGCGATGGAGCCTAGGACAGTGTAGATCATGCCCACGGGCTATGAGGTTGACTCTATTACTCTCGAGGCATATGCTCAACATCTATTGAGCCAACTAGTGGACCCTAAGGAAGGGATATTTAGGGCATTCAAGGAAAAAGATCTTGAATTGCATAGACAATTCGCTACACCTGCTACAAAAAGGAAGGTTACAAAGATGGTTGAGGAAGTGGCAGCTCAGATGGGATTCACCCAAGAGGAGGTGAAGAGAGAAAGAGAAATACATTCTTAGAAAGAGGCCAAAGAGGAAACCAAAAAGCCTAAGGTCGACTCAGTTCCCTCTAAGGTCAAACCAAAAGAGACCAAGGTTTCCCCTGCTCCGGTGGTATCATCTTCAGGACCTAGCCCATCCGGGAAAGGTGTATTGAAGAAAAAGGAGAATCCTAAGAGGACTTATGTTGATGTGTCTCTGGTGGCCTCTGAGATAGAGTCTAAGGGGGTAGCAAGCAAAGCCAAGAAGAAAGGTGAATTTTCTAGAGTGGTGAGGAAGCAGCAGTCTAGTGGAGCCCAGCAAAGCAAGAAAACCAAATCTGATCCTGCTCCTACCCGAAGGCCCAAAAGAGGTAGACAGGTCAAGAGTCAACTTGGCAAAGACCTTGAGTCTGGTGACCTATAAGGTAAGTACATAATTGTTCCTCCACTATCAATAGACCAGCTTATAGATGAAATAATAGTTGATGGGAACTTAAAGAATCTTGGAGCTTACTATGAGAATCTAGATGAAGTTGATCAAAGAAAGGTGGAAGAAGTAGTTGTATTATACTTTCACAATTTTAGCAATACATTGATTGATATGGAGAAGAGCATTCCCAAAGACTTGTACAATCTTATTGATGCAAGGAGACCAATCATCAGCAGAGCATATAAGGAGATGAAAGAAAGAGAGCTAATAAATGTTTGCCCCTGTATCACCCGAGAAGAAGTCAAAAGACTTATTGAAGAGGCTAACAAGAAGTAATTCCAAAGCAAGAATAGGGTAAATAGGTTAATGATTAGGAAGGTGGAAGAGGTGAGGAAGGAGACAAAAGAAATTAGGAGAAAGATTATTGTGAATGATCCTTTGTATAAAGATGCATTCAAGTCTTCTCAGCTAGAAGAATCCCGTTGGTCAAAAGGATGAAACTCGGACTGAGGGACATCCAAAAGATCAAGGTAACACTACACTTGATGTTGAGGCTGATGATACCCCTCTGGTGATGGACAATTCACCAGCCCCTAAGATCCAAAAGGATGATGTTGCACCAACTGGCAACACCGATGCAAAAGATAAAGGGGATGGAGAAGAGAAAAAGGATTTTGAGAGTGCAGAGGCCAAGGTTGCAAAGTCAGACAAGGGCAAAGGAGTAATTAATCCAGCAATTGTCACTCCTCTGGTTACTACCACCCCACCTCAGATCCCTATCAATCTAGATGGTCCACTGAACCTTAGATAGATGTCTCCTCTAAAAAAGCTCATTCTCGCAGCTGTTGTGCAAGCCCAAGCCAGTCATGATTTGGTGAAGACGGAGTTAGAAGATAAGAAACTCATTTTGAGTCAGCTGATGTTTTGCAAAAGGTGGCTCCTAATGTACAACCAGATTCCAATGATAGCCCCTTTGGTAAATTGTTACAATTAATTAACAGTGTAAATACCAGTTGTGATTCTTTAGAGAAGTCTGCTACTAAGAGAGTTTTGGATATATTTAAGGATGTTAGGATGCAAAAATTTTGGAAGATGATTGAGGATGATAGAGTGAGATTAAATAAAGGTCTGGAGGTTATCTCAGATGCTCTGACTGAATGTGGTAATTGTACAAGTCTTGTCTAACTTTGCCTAAATTTGTTGTAGATATAGACAAGCAAATAAATATTTGTCAGGGCAAACTTGCTAGTATTTCTCAATCCTTTGATTCCAACATCCCTCCAACTAGCAGTGTGGAAGGACAAATTTTAGTTCTAAATGATTAGATATCAAGGCTTAATGCAGAGAAGGACAAAATTTTGAGGAAGAGTAGGTGAACTCTGAAACTTAATTTCGCCTCGGTTGGACACCATGCTAAGTAATAAGGTAGATTGCATGAAGGCTATGGGAAAACCTGTGTCATCTGATGTGAAGGAGGTACATATTCATGCCACTGTATTTAGTGCATTCATTACTATTTTGGATAACTTGAAGAGCGGGTGGGATACTCACCTAGGATCCTTGAAGACCATTTTTGCTGACATCTTCAAGTTTTTGTAAATATCCAACAAGTATCACTGTATATAATTTTTGGACAACACCCATCTTTGGCATTGATGTCAAAGGGGGAGAGAAATAGTGAAAAATGTACAATATTTATGAGTATAATTCTTTGTCTAAGGAGGAGCCTTAGAAATTCTTTTGATTCTTTTGATCCGGTGTATAGTGCTCAACACTTAGCCATTTTTTCATGAGTGTTGTCATCAATGCCAAAGGGGGAGATTGTTGGCATTGACACTCATTTGATGGCTTCTGATGATTTATTATTGGTTTAGGGTTGTCATTGATGGAAACTCTTCATGGAGATTCAATCCGGTAGCCTTAATTCATCTTAAACGGAAGTAGATATCAATTGATAGCCAATTACCCAATATTTTTGGATGAATAGAGCAGTTTTGGGTTTGGAAGCTTTCCGGTGATTGCGGTGCATTGTATCGTGTTTGGATTGATTGGTCTGACATAGAAACATTATTTTATTATTGTTTTGGTGATCCACATTTATCTTTGGTGATCCGGTCAAGCCAACATGTGATTACACGTTACATTTGCAGGCTAACATGGTGTATGATCTATTTTATGATTGTCGGTATATAAGTTTGGTGTAGATGATATTTTTTATGTATGGTATTATTGTATGTGAGCAAGTGGTGATCAAGAATCAGTTTTGGTGCAGTTTCACCTGCGCATTCTTGATCTGGTAGCTGACTGAGACAGTGAGCAAAGTAGAACAGAGTAGATCAATAAAGGTGACCCAGTCAATATATTTGGCACTCGGCTAGAACTCATCTAAGCATTGTAGATGCTATTTTAGAGTTAATTTATTGTAATTTATCATTGTAACTAATCAGTAAGGTAGTGAGCCTTCTGAGGTTGTAGCCCTTATTGTATTTGAGTAGTGAGCTCTAGGCAGTGTGCCTGAATGCCTATGCATTCCCCATATTGTAATATTGTTTTGCTACTGGCGATAGTGGAATAATATTGTGGGTTCAAATCCCGTCGTGGTTTTTCCCATTTGGGTTTCCACGTAAAAATTCAATGTTGTTCTTTTATGGTTGTTTATTCTATGTTTATGCATTTTACTTTCATTTGTATGCTTCTGGTGGTTTAAAGTTAAGTTTGATAATCTGCAAACTAGTGGATCACTGATTCACCCCCCCCCCTCTTAGTGATCCTTGATTCCAACAATACACCCAAGACATACTTGCCCCAGAATGTTACAAAACACTCCACAAATTGAAAACAAAGACAAAAACAATCATGAGCCATCATGGCCACTCTAAATCACTCAATGACATCATCGAGAAGCATAAGAACATGATCCAAGATAAATCAAGAAAAGATAAGAATCACAAATCCAAACAATTCAAACACTCATTCTGATCTTCATTGTCAAAGTGGATGATGTTGTGGTTGATAGGACAATCATGTTGTCTGGTTTTAGAGAAAGCAGTACCTCATCTAAGAAAGGACACGGTCTAGTTCAAGTATATCACACCCTATATAAGACCTATGATAATGTTGATGTTGATAGTAGTTGATACAACAATTAGATCAGTTTGACAGTTGGGTTGGTTGAATAGTTCATCTATTATTGCATGATTTGCTTAAGTGAAATGTTTATCATGTTTTCTGTTTGTTGTCCACTCAGATGTCTATCTATGTACAAGAGGAACATTTTATTAGCAAAAAGAAATGAAAACAATTTGTTGATGGGCCATTTATACTCAACTAACATGAAAGCTTTGCAAAGTGGAGCTTCTCCTAAAAAGAGTAAAGACTATGAAATCTCCACTCTCCAAGGTCTTGTTTCTTTGGTCACAATTGTGTAGGGATAGTTTAGGACTTATGCGACTAGTTCGATAAAGGTGGTATGTTGGTTGTAGAAGCAGCTTATGTGGGTTCACTTAGAAACAAAAATTCAAAAGAGATAGGGTGCATAGAAGGAATAAACATAATCATGCAAGATTGTTAAATATGAAATAAATACTTCAAATGAATAGATATTATTGATAAAAAACTAGATAGCAACAAGTGAGACTTTTCATCCACATGAAAGGTCCACAATCTTACATATAGAAAGAGTTGATTATCAACTTCACATATCATAATCATGAAAACTACATTAATTATAACAACTATGTTATCCAGAATGAATGAAGATTTCATATCAAAGAAATACCAACTTCAATCAACAGAGATCATGAAACATGAGATCCATGAAGCAACTTGCATTGATTAATTAAGAAAATAATAGGTACCAGAAGGCATTGATACTAATAAAGTTCAACAATGTTTAAAATTTAAAATTGGAAATGAAAATACTCTAAATAAATTCCTATCTATGGCCTCCAATATTCAATTTTTGGACCCTCAAAACGGCTCGATTCATTACATTTTTAGTGTCTTAATCCCTATAATCCTAGAGTGACTACAACCTATAACTTAGTTACAAAACTATGGAGGTTACAGTTGATATACAAGTCACTGCTTTTGGACCTCAATTAACTCATACATAACACAAGAGAACAACAAGCCTTCTTCAAGTGTAGTGGTGTTTCCACCTTCCATGTATGTTGTTCTCACTTGGCAGTGGCATGCATGCATGCCAATTGTACCCTGCATCCTCTTTCAGAACTGTTGTTGACACCAAGGTCACACTTTCCTCTTCATGACAACTAGGAGTGTACTCAAAGTCAGGCACTTATTCACTATTTGTTCTTCTTTTAGCTATGGTAGTTCCCAATGTAGCAGTCTATGGAGGTGGATGATGGTTTGGGCAAATACTCAATTCAGAATTTAGAAACTCTTAGAGTTTCCTTTACTTCTTCCATCTTATCAACCAAATTGTCCATTGTTTTCATTTCTTGGTGGGACTAAAGAACAAGGTACATGTACCTCTCCATGACATTAATATCAAATTCATCAATGGGAGGGAAGTTTTCTGACACATAGGCTTCCCATTGTTTGAGTACTTCTTCTTGTTCCAACTATTATTGAAATGGGCTTATATTACTCATTTGAGTTTGATTCAATGTTATGAATAGTTACCCATTTGTGAGCCGACTTGGTATCTGCTATAGAGGCTTGAGAGGAAGGAGCGGGTTGTTCAACATCTTGTTCATGTGATGTGTCTTGTTTCAGAACAATGCCAGTAGTAGGTACAACAGGTATGATTAATGCTTGGGGCACAATGAGTAACCTAGTGTTTATGCCATGCTCAGCTACTATCTTTAGGAGTTGAGACTCCTTTATCTTTCATCCAATTATTTCATTAATTCTTCTTTCTTATGGGTAGGCATAGGAGATTCTTGGTTCATCAAACTATTTTTCCTTGATTTGGATCTTGTCCTTCTCACATATTCCTTAGTGGATTTTGATTGAGGGTTATCGATGGCCTTACATTTCTTCTTTTCTCTTGAAATTCTTTCTTGAAGTCTAATGCTCATCCACTTTCAGCTTCTCTTAACAACTTGTTCTAAGACATCTTCAATTTTACATTTTCTTTTTCCGAAAATCTTATTGGTGAGAGAGGCCTTTGGTTCACTTGCATTTCCTCGTAGGTTGGAACCAATAGTTCTCCATCATCCCTAAATTCTTTATGAATATTCATCTCCAAGTCAAATTATTTCATCTCAAATGGTGTAAGCCTATAGAATCCCCTTTTCCTAGCTTGAAAATTGTCATGCATTCCTGCCCAAAAGTCTTCTAGTGTAGGTATATGTCCATCATACCCAACCGACATCATTCCTTTTAGCTTTCCAAATGGATCATATTGAGGTCAAGAATAGTCAAACTCTTTGAGGCATAAATCTTACAACTCTTGAATGATTGTTTTTGTTTTCTGCAAGTTGTGATATTTATAATGCTCCAGGTAGAGTGGGAATGTCACTCTTGTTTTATGTTTTTGGGTCATGACAGCTTGCACCACTACAATCTGTCTTGTATACTCCAAAAGGATGATTATGTTGTTGTAGTAATGAGGGAGAAGGAAGGGGTTACCTATAAATCCACTCAAGTGGATGTAAGTACACTGTTGGTCTTGGACGACCTAAGTTCCCCATTCTTGGATTTTAATTTCACTGCTTTGTGGGATAGACGGTATCCCACATCACCTATTTGCTGGTAGATAACTGCATATATAAATTCATCATTGATTCTTTTAAAATGGTTCTTATCCTATTGAATAGGAAACTGACTGTATAATTCCCAAACTTTTTTTTCTTCTAGTCCTTCTCTCAATCTATCATTAGTATTTAGTCCTAGATAAATGCCACGCTTGGCTACAACCCAAATTACATAAGAGGTCATAAAAAACTTCTTGGTTCGAAGTACATTGCACATTTGCTCCTGAATATTATCAAATATGATTTGTGTTCAGTCAAAATATTTGTTTTCATTAAGGATGGTGTGGATATAATGAAACGTCTACAAGTGGTAGTGCCTACAATCTTCCTTACCAAAGGCTTTGTTGAGCATGATGATGAGGTCACATAGTGTGTCCTTGAAATTTGCTCTAAGGATATTATATAGCTTTTAGGTCTAATTTCCTTGGTTCCTTGAGCCATACTTTGTTTATATGATACTTATTATTTACAATATTTTTGTTCAAAATTTGGGCAGCCTGCTCTTCAATCATTTATAGGACCTTATCATATTCGGGGATACCAAATGTCATAGCAATAATTTCGGGTGAAATATCCACGACCATGTTCTCTTTTGTGTCCACACATTTCCTGGTATTTTGGTCATAGTGTTGAGCAATTGCCAATATTAACTCTAGGGACTGGACTGCTTGGGGAAATATTATGGCTTCTACTAGTCTCGATCACCTGATTCTTTTGTATGCAACATTAGGATCCTGGCTAGATACCTCCCTTTTTATTGCCTCCAGTTCAATGTGCCCTATCTCGATATCTGTGACCCATTGTATCTAATTTTCAAATTTTGAGGCCAGTGTTTAGCCTTGGTATTGATACTTCATGGTGACAGGGTTCTTTTCAAGCTTAACTTTGTTCCAGGTTTTCTTCCTTGGGGTTAGTGTTGCTTCCATAAGAGATATTTAAAATTCCAAAACAAAGTGTATAATCAATGACTTATAAATTCCTTTTAAAACTAGTGAACTCCAAAATCTAGAGGTTTCGAGGTTCCGTGTTCAATAGAACCTCTTCACAAACCTGCAGAAATATTTTGAGACCTCAGGGTTCCAGAGTCACAAAAAATTCAAACAAAACTTACTTATATTGGATCTTGGGATCCCAGGGTTTCAAAGTGAGAAGCACTAGAAACTCTTCATTTCGGGATCCCAAGATCCCAAAATGCAAAAGGGGAGATCACAGTCTTTCAGGGTTAGGCTTTGAGGTTTTGGGAACTCAGAGTTCTAGAGGCTGAATGGGATAGCTCAAAGGGTACTTCAAGATCTCATGAACCCAAGGTTCTAAAGTGTAACAAGGGAACATTGAAATACACTCCAGAATCTTGAGAACCCAAAGTTCTGGAGTGAAGGAACTAAAGAATTAACAAAGGAAGATACCTTCAGGATCCCAGGAACCCAAGGTTCCAAAGGATGAAGATCATAGAGAAATACAACTCTTTAGGAACCCGGGGTTTCGGACAAGAACAACCAAAGAAAAGGTCGAGATATCAGGAACCCAAGATCCTGGAGTGGCAGGGAATTGAAAAGAAGAGGGGCCTAACTATCAAAAATTGACTTATTTGAAAACAAGAAACCCTAAGCTAAAACGAGGGAAAAAATAAAAGACAAGGAAAAAAAGGAAACCCACAAAAACATAATGCGGGAAGAGAAGAGACCTACCTGGACAAGGAGGGAGGAGACAAAGTGACCACACAAACTCACTGAATCACCAGAAAAACAAAGCTATAGGATAACTGGATGTGCAAATGAGCAAAATGAGCCTAGGAAGGGTATTTATACCCTCGGTGATCACACAAATTGAGACATGACACACCTCGAAGTTCTGGGATCACGGAGTTCCAGCAGAAAGCAACTGACTTCAGAGTTCTAAGACTCCGAAGGAATGACAAAAGGAACACAAGAAAAAGAACCCTAGATTTTAGGATTCCAGAATCTCAGGGCTCTTACAAGCAAACAAAAAAAAGGTGGCTCTAGATCTCGGGAACCCAAGACTCCAAAGCCACCAACCAAAGAAAACAAAATGACATAGAGGAGTTTGGAGTTTTGGGATTCTAGTACTCCAAGGTCCACAACCATGCAAACAAAAGGGGAACTTCGAGATTTTGTAATCTTGAAATCCCAAAGTTCTAAAAAGAAGAAAACGAAAGCACTTCAAGGTTTCAGGAACCCAAATCTTTGAAGCCCAAATTAAAAAAGAAACAGGGCAAATAGATGCACTTTGAGATCCCGGGATTTTGGGGTTCTGAAGTGTGTAAAAGGAAAGACAAAAGCACACTGAAACTTTGAAGTAACAAGACAAGAAACACACAGTAGAAACAAAATCAAAAGGAAAAACATTAAAAAAAAGGGGGGACCCATATTTCTAGGCAGCAAAGGGAGGGAATGGGTATGCAGAGCATAAAAAAAGGCGACACTCTTGGAAAAATGGCTCAAGGCATTTTAGAACTCTATGCCTAGCTTTGACATTCAAGGCTACTGTCATTTAGGATGACACGTAAAAGGACAATTATGGTCAAGCAAGAGACAAAGATGGTGCAAGACTATAACCAAGCAACTCATAAGTGTGTGCTTTGATTAATTACCTCATTTCTTTGACCCTAAAGATAAACCAATAAATTCATATGCAAGCTAAATGAGTGAAATCAATCTAATATCTCATGTAAGGTTATCTTGGGCATAGACAATTATGGCCAAGCAAGAGACAAAGATGGTGCAAGACTATAACCAAGCAACTCATAAGTGTGTGCTTTGATTAATTACCTCATTTCTTTGACCCTAAAGATAAACCAATAAATTCATATGCAAGCTAAATGAGTGAAATCAATCTAATATCTCATGTAAGGTTATCTTGGGCATAGCTCTGTTGTTAGTCGGATGTCCATAGTCCCAACAGAGTTACCTCTACTCCCCATCAAATATTGTTCCACTACCAACCAGGCATTTATAGGCCTGGTGGAGATACTTGAATCACCCAAGTAAGTTGAGGTATGCATTTTGAAAATTATTTCCTTTTATGCAGTAGTAATATTGAATTTTGGTCTTTCTTTTCTTCTTTTCTTCTTTTCTTCTTTTCTTCTTTTCTTCTTTTCTTCTTTTCTTCTTTTCTTCTTTTCTTCTCACTTTTTTTCTAAGTTTTCTCTTGGTAGCTTCTCAACTTTTAAGCAATTAAGCTTTGAGCTGGGTTGGGGACCACAATGGACAATGAGAGATTTCCTGACTTTGGATTTTTCACTTGAATATGAATTTCCTAGATATCTTTAAAGTTTCATGGTTGACTTTAAATGTGTGAGTGATGTAAAATATGCAGGCAAGTCCTTACTCCAAAGACATCTAAAGCTTTAACCATAATCGAGCCGTTATACCCCATCCTAGATGAATGTAGACAAGAATTTCAAAACCACTTTGCAAGTAATGAAGTTATAAAAAATAAGAGCAAAACTCTCAAAAATTCCATTATTATGCAAAGAATACTTTCCATATTAATCTCAAACCTAGAAAATGATTCCCTAAGATGGAAGAAAGAAACATGACAACAGGAAATAAAGAAAGCACAAAATAAAGAAACAAAGAAAAGAAAAACCAAACTACTATGGTACAAATAATTGAGCTTAACTAGGATCATACAAAATAATTCTTAAGAAACTGACCGTTCACAAGTAATGGTACAAGATCTCTTGTCAAGGAACTCAACCTAAACGTAGTCTCACCAAGGATTTCAGTGATTTTATAAGAGCCTAGCCATAATCTCTTAAACATATGATGGTCGCCCTTCTTTTCTTTGGCCTTGTCCCATAACAAAACCAAGTTAGAGATCCTAAAAACTTTCATCTTCACTCTCTTATCAAACCATCCTTTAACTATGGTAGAAAAAATGTTTCAAAGTGTTGATCCTATGTTCCTCCAATTTTAGAAGGTTGAGGAGATGAACTTCAACTTGATCTCCAATTTCTAAATATTTTATGAGATGGAGCACAGGGATCTGGAGATTGATAAGGAAAACCGATTCTTGACCATACACTAGGTAATAAGGGGATGTTCCTAGGGAAACTTTGACATGGGTTCTATCAGCCCACAAGGCATACTTTAGTTGATTGTGCCAGTCCCTAGGATTATTTTCCAACAATTTCTTGATGGTCGAGAAGGTTCTTATTAGTGGATTCAGCTACCCCATTCCCTTGTGGATAGTAATTAGAAGAAAATTTAAGAACCACCTTAAACTCATAAGACCATTTCATTAATTGTGTTGATGTAAAGGAAAGGTCGTTGTCACATACAAGAGAAAATGGCATTCCAAATAAGGTAACAATCTTATCTTTGGGTAATTTTATGACTATCTCTGTAATGCAGTTCTTGCAAGTGCACGCTTTCACCCACCTAGTACAGTAATTAGTGGAAGCTAGGATGAAATTGTGTCCAATAGATGAATTAGGATTGATGACCCCTACAAATTCCAATACCCATAAAGCCAATGGTCGCACCTCGTATACGAGTTACAAGGGCATGGCTAGATTTCTTTCTCTAGTAGCAGTTGTCTGGCAGGTATGGTGGTGCCGAACATGGTGATGCACATCTTTGAATATGGTAGGCCAGTAGTACCTAGTCTTAAGGATTTGATGACCGGTTGCATCTAGTGACCCATGACCCGTACCATACTTTCGATGAAACTCCTCAATCATCTTTTGAGCTTGTTGTTGATCAAGACATCTAAGGTAGATGCCTTCATAGTTCCTTCAGTATAGTACTGTCTTTAAGCATATAGTTGGAACTATTGAGTCTCAGCGCTCTTCTCTGGGCAACATTTAATCCTTTAGGGCACTTTTTATTGAGAAGAATGTAGATCATCAATCTACCAAGGGTCATGAGTGAAGGAGTTTACAGTATAATATTGGCATTGTATGTGAGGATAATTCGACACAAATGTCGGAGACAATCCTTTTCCCTTTGACCAACTTCATGGGTTGCATTTCTAAGTCAAATTCATATAGATTAGCCATCTATTTACCTCAGTGCTTGTCAATTTCACTCTGCATTAGTAATGACTTCACCACTTGATCAAGGACAATAGCATACACTTTACTCTGAAGGATGTAGTTTCTAAACTTTTTAACTGCACATACCAAGGTGAAAACCTATTTCTCCAATGTTGAGTACCTCTCTTCAGCATTCTAAAATGGTGCACTCATGAAAGCAATTGTCTTTTCATCTCCATCCTTCCTTTAGGTGAGCACGGTGGTGCATGAAAGCATAAAAACAAAAGAATAAATATAGAATGGTAAGGTATAGTTTGGACTAGTTAACACAGGAGCTTCAACAATTGATGGTTTGATTTGATTGAATGCATCCTTAGCTTCTGGGCTCAATTCAATTTTTGCATCTAATTTCATCATTTTAGTGAAGGGCTTAACAATTTTCCCGAACCCAGTGATAAAATTTTGAACAAAATTGATATTTTTGAAGAAAGAATGCATTTCCTTCTTACTACTTGGTATTTGGAGTTTCAACAATGCCTCTACCCTATTAGGATTTATGGATATCCCCCTCTTAGATATCACATGACCCAAAAAATTCCCTTCTAAGACTCTGAAAATGCACTTCTTAGGATTGAGAGATATCATGTACTTTCAACAGCTTTCAAATACTTTACGTAGGTGATTGGGATGGTCCTCGTTGCTATTGGAAAATACGGTGAGGTCATCCATATATATAATTATGCATTTCCCTATCAACTCTTTGAATGTTGTATCTATCACTCTTTGAAAGGTAGCATCGACATTTATTGAACCAAACAACATGCATCGACATGTAAAGATTCCCCAATTGGTGGTGAATGTTGTCTTCAAGCGATCTTCATAGTTAACTAACACTTGATTCTAGCTTGAGTAGACATAAAGGAATGACATCATTTGTGATCTGTTTACAATTTGAAGGACCTCATCGAGAGAGGGAAATGGGTAATTGTCCTTTTCAAATGATTTGTTTAAATTATAAAAAACCACACACAATCGGATCTCACCATTCTTTTTTCGAACAGGGACTAGATTTGCAACCCATGTTAAGTGCATGATTGGGAAGATGATCCTATTAGTCAAAAGATTATGCACTTCCTTGAAAATGAAAGGTTTGATGAAAGGGTTGACTGGATGTTGTCTCTACCTAAAAGGTTTTATATTGGGCTTCAAAGGAATAGTATGTGTGATGATGGAAGTGTCAAAGGTCTTCAACTCCTCGTACCCCAAGCTATAACATCTATATATTCTTTCAAAATCTATATGATTTCCTCCCTTTCTGCTTTAGTATAGGTTTTTCCAATGAAGACTATCTTTCTTGACCTTCTGGAACAATGTTATATGGTTCATATTTCCCACCCTCCAAATTTGTGGTCAACTTCTCTTTCACTCTAGGGTCAAAGTCAAAGAGACATTCAAGAGTGATCATTCCTTTGGGGATGACTTTTGTAGTGAGATTCATAATTCCTTCAGTATCTTCTTCGCCACTAAATTCTCCCCTATCATCTTTGTCTATAATTTGGTTTTGAAAGGCTCTTAAGTTTGCTAGGAAGGCCAAAATGTGTCTGTCATCTTCAAAGACTTGAAATTGTGTGACTTGAAAGTGTGTGATGTTGTCCGGTACTATTGGAGTGGGAAATACTCGACTAAAAACCTTTGGAGTGGGGACTCGCTGACTAGATCAAGAGTATTGGTGGCCATTGCTAGTGCATGTGGTATGGATTTTTCAATACGGGGTACCAAATGGATGTCAAAGACATCAAAATTGCCTATGAGACTCCAAACTCAGTTTCGATAGGTAGTGACCCTTTTGTCATGACACACATATTAACTTCTTAATTGTTTGACAATAAGATTTGAATCTCCTTGCACCCTTATAACTTTGGCTCCTTTTCTAAGAGCCAACAATAGTCCTCTTATTAAGGCTTCATACTCAGCAATGTTTTTCATGCAACAAAATTGGAGGCAATATGAAGCAAGGAATGCCCTACCCTTGGGATTAGTGAGCTTGATACCTACCCCACTGCCTTTCTTTGATCTGAAACCACCAAACTTCAATAGCCAAAGGTCAGCCTTTTGATTTCCTTTCTTTGTCTTACATTTGACTAGTGTGGGAGAACGTAGTGTTGTATCCTCCTCATGTTCAACAATGGGTGGTTCCTCTAGTATAAGGGCCACAAAACATTCTTGAAGGGATGTCGACATTTCCTCTGATGTTAGTATTTCCTCTTCTTGATTGTCATCTTCACTTGGAGTTTGGTGAGGTTCCATAAGGGGAATCTCTTCATTTGACTCGGTTGTTGTTTCCCATTTTTTTGGAGCAATGTAATAGTCAGTGTCACCATTGGACTCAGGTCCCATTAATTTTATGATTTCATTCCTGCAGAGGATGCATGATATATTTGAGTTCTCTTGGTGATGGATTCTGCACCATTTCAGTAGCAAGAGATCCTTGAGGTGAAGGTCGTCTCCCAAGAGTCGTATAACTTGTCGTATTCTTGCAATGAACTTCTTGGTTCTGATCATCTGTTAAGTTTCCTCTTCTTGGGGTTGTTCAGTTGTGAGAATTGCGGTCAAGGTCATGATTTCATTCACCTTATAAACTTCTAAACTCACTTAAAGATACACTACCTCATTAGTGGCTCCATAATCAATAATCATCTTCTTGAGTCTTGGTTCACTATCAATTCAGATCTTATTACTAATGCCCTTCCAAGGAAGCCATAGATACGTGAACTAGGCGGAAAAGTAATCGCCTAACATCTTCGACCAGTCTATACTCAACAACATTCCATAAAATTTAGGGATATCAACCACTTAGATGTCTATGTATTTAGAGATTCGGGTTTTTGTAGTTCATTGTATGTACACATTTTTTAACTCCCCAATCATGTTGACCTCAGTCTTGTCCAACTGCATAATCTTGTTGTTGGTGCAATAGGGTTGAGTCCCAACTTCTAGCATATAGAATATGGCATGATATTTTGAGAAGAACCTAAGTCTACCAAACAGTTGTGCAATTTCTTACCGAACATCTTGATACTGAGGAGGAAAGGTGGGTTCTCTATGGTGTCAGGATGGTAGGCTGCGTTGGCATCCTCCATCTCAGCCATCTTAACTTTATCAATATGGTACTTTGATTGTTCCAACTTCTTGAGAATCACTTTTTTTTGTTTGGGACAGTACAACAGGACATCCATGAGAGACATAGTAATACTCGCCTTTTCCATTTCTTTGGTCACATCATTGGAACCCCCACCAAGTAGCTCCCTATTCACCTCAACTTTGATGTGCTTCATTTGGGGACCTTGAGGTGGTAGAGGGTTGTTAATCGCATTAGGATATGGAGGTACTTGCCCATCCTTGGGTGGAGCTAGAGTGGTTACAGGTGCTTTAGCCTAACTTCTCAAATTGTAGAGATTTTTGGAGTTCTGAAAAAGCTTGGGCATCATACACTACTAGCTCGAGTACAACCTCTCCTCGAAAGTGGAAGGTGTTTGCTAACATGGTAGTATTGATCTTTACTAGTTTACTGAATTCTCCCAAACCCTTAGGATGTACATCAGCTTGGTTTATTTGGATTACCTTCTACATTTGAGCATAATTCACTTTCGAATGTGATGCAATGTCATGGAGTATGCACCAATTAGTCATCAGGTTCATATCCATCAAGTTGACATTTTGAATTTGATCATAGTTGTCACATGCATCAAGATGATCATGAGGTACTCCACCATTGTTTGGGTCAGTGTTCCATGCTCGGTTGTATGGCTTATGATTGTACCTCTAATTCTATCCTTGGTTTTGATGAGTCCTCTGATTATTATAGGACTAAGATTGATTCTTCCCTACTGGGGGATTTACCTTGACATGTCCCAACTCCGAAGTGACCTAAGAAATCATTTTCTTGAGTTCTTCTACTTCAGTAGAAAGATGGTTGGTTTGCTCCACTAAAGATGTTCTAGCCACTTGATTAGCCATGATAGCGTTGTTGACTCCTTGATTGTAAGTCATTCCATAAGATTGTTCATTCACCTGACCTTATGGCATATTATACCAAGGTAAGGTATGCATAGTAGGTTGGTGACTTGCAAGCTGCTATGGTCCACATAGAGGAACATGGTTCATAGTAGGAGCTCACAATATTGTGGATGGGTTGGGTGCACTCAGTTGGTTATATGACCCATAAGTGAGACCTAAAGAGAGGTTGTGACCAATCCCTCTAGGAGTTTAGTTCAACTCCTGATTCATCTTCAAGGAGAGGGCATACACGTTAGCCAAAGTGTCCCTATTTAGTTGTGGTACGGTCTTCTTGATAATCATGGTAGTCTATGAATCGATAGCATGAAAATACACTTTGATGGCTACATCCAGGGTCATCTGATATGGGCCTCTCAATCTTAAGTAAGCTCTTTGAAACTTGGTATTGAAGATGGTTAAGGGATCATTTGGTAGCTTCATTAACGAGGTGAAATGGTGGTAAAGGGTAGTAGGGTCTACATACACTTTGAACTATGAAATGAAAGCCTCCTCAAGTGCATTACAGTTGGTTATGGAATTAACAGTCATAGTGAGATACCAATGGTATTCATTTTCACCGAGGGAATAAGGGAAACTTCTATACGCCACATCCTCATGTTGGACATTATTTCATACCAAAGCTTCAATGTGTTCCTCAACAGTCTTGGGTCCTCCAAACTCAAAGTTTGTACAAAATTTGTTAGGGTTCTTAAGTAATTCATGAATTCCTTCGAGGATGTTTCTAAGAGGGGATTGAGACTGATTAAGAAATGTCATAGGTGCTGGTGGTGGTGGATCTTGGCTCACAAAAGGGGCATCAATTGGTTGAGGACTTGGAATAAGTTTGGTAAGAGAATTAACTGCAGGAGGTTTCTAAGAGGGTGTGCTATAAAGTTTCTCTTTTCCTTTGTCTCTCCATTGTCTAGTAGGTGGTCCTAGCTCAACAAACTTCTTAGGACTTGCAGAACGCCTTAAAACTCTTTCATTTTTCTAAGGTGAAAAGGAGGATATTTTCTCTAGCATAACCTCTCTTAATTTTGTTGGCATTGAGGGGGAGGTGGTTGAAGTTCTTAGTTACACTATGCTTGGTTTCTTTGTGCAGCAAGTTCTCTTTGAGTGTTGATCTCAATGCGTTGAGCTTTTCATCATTCGTCATCAAGAACAAAACGCATGCGCATCCAATCAATGTAGCTCCTCTTATTATTCCAAACAAGGGTATATAATTCAAAGATGAATTCTTCTTGTTTGTAAACAAAATTTGATTGTAAAAATGGAATGAGGCCATTGTTGGCATTACAATAGAAAGGAGATTGTTGGCATTTCAATAAGGATATTGAGAAGGTTGTTGGAGATTGTTGATATAACTAAAGAAGGATGATTACTGTCTTAATAATATTATTTTGTCATTGATGTCAAGAAATTGATTTTCTGATTCAGTATGATGTTGCCATATCATGAGAAGTATGTTTTGATGAGTATTAAGAGGTAAGTAAGTGACACAGAAAGAATGTGATAATAAAGGGGAGATATAAGTTACTCAATGGGCAACTATTACCGAGTTAGACAATGATGAGAGCATGTTGTTTTGATTGTTTTGATATCCTACACATGTTGTTGATTATAAGTTTAATATTGTATTATGTCACCGAGCAAGGAACCTAGTCGGTAAACCCTAAGGTGATCGATATCGGTTAACGAAGGCAAAATGTCTACCGAGCGAAGTTCAATATTAACCGACTAACAACCAAGTTATAATAGATCACATTGGATGGATAAAAGCATTATTTAATGAAGGATACTGATGAGCTGGAGATGAATAAATGATTGGTTTATTGTGCAAGAAGTTTGTTAAGGAGCTATGGCAATGGAAAATCAGGAGGAAAATCTACAGCACAGATTGAACCGCAATAACCTAGCACAAGTTCCTAGGAAGGCATGCAAGTTCCAAGGTGAGGTAAAACATTTTCAGATCGAAGGATACATTGAACCTAGTCAAGTTTGATGATCTGATGGCTAAGATTGATCATGGGAAATGTGATCAAGGAGATTAAGCGGTTAGAAAATTGTTTATAAATAAGGAATTGTTGATAAACACTATATGAGGGCAAATGTATGCACAGTGATGCTACATAGTGATTACCGAGCACAGAAGCTTGAAGACCTGTTTGAATAATAGAGTAGGGAGCCCAGTAGAGGAACAAGATAAGTCCTATGACAAGATTGTTTTTGAGCAAATAAGAATCTGCTTTAGCATTTCAGATGTGAAGTTGTAGATATATTTTATTATTGTTGTTTATTTTGTAAGTGACAGAAAATATCTTAACCGAGTGGACTTAACAGTCTTATTTGTAAATCCTCTAGCAAGATAACATTATAAATGAGTGTTTGAAATCCTTTGACAAGGTCACTTCTAACAAAGTGAAAGACTCTAACAAGTTGGGGGGAAATCCCTTAACCGGGTCACATCTAGCAATGTGTTTGTAATCTTTAATAGGATTTGCTTTTAACCGAGCATACTCTAGAAGGGTATATTTCTTAGTGGGTCTGAAATCCCACTGTGGTTTTTCCCTATTTGGGTTTCCACGTTAAATCTGGTGTTATATATGTTGTGATGATTATCTATTCATGAGTTTGAATGTTTTACAGTTTTAGTTATATATTCAAAAGTATAAGCTATTGAGGTTGAATCTATTGAATATATTGAAGATTAAGTTTGTATGATTCACCCCCCCCCCTCTAATCTTGTTTATAATTAGCATCAGAACTTTAGAATTGGTATCAGAGCTGTGGACTCTGAAAGAAAAGTTTAAAGGTACTTGAGGCAAAGATCTGGAGATGTATAAAAGGGATGCACCAAAGCTGAACAAGTCAAGTTTCTCCACATGGCAGAAAAGGATGAAGCTGCACTTATCAGGAATTGGAGAATATGCAACATATTATTTGGAGAATGATTACATAGCACCTAGCACCAACCCGATGAGCTTGGAATAGATAAAGGCAAAGCAAGAACATATTCAAGCTATGATTGAAATAACATCAGCATTGACCGACTCAGAGTTTAATGATCTAGAAGGTTGTAATGATGCAAAAGCAATGTGGACCAAGCTCATATCTGTGTATGGCGGTGATGAACATGTTCAAAGAGAAAAAGTAGATAGTCTAAGAGGACAACTTGAATCCATGAGAATGAATGAAGGTGAGAACATAACCCAATACAGTACAAGGTTAAAGGAAATCGTCAATCAAATTAAAGGAGCAGGAGGAACTATTGAAGAAAACGATGTAACAAGTAAGTTGTTGAGAACCCTTCTACCTATTTATGCCATTTGAGTCTTTGCAATCAATGAATTAAGATCTGTACCAAACATGCCAGTCTCTTTGCATGCCACTATCGATAAGCTACATGCATTTGAGTTAAGTAATTTTGATAACAGTGGGTCTTCGGTAAATAAAGTAGAATCTGCATTCAGTTCTTTTCATATTGGTGAATCTGATGACTATAATGATAGAGTGAATAAGTATTCTGAAGAAAATCACAGTGGAGCAAGTGAGAGATTTTGTAAAAACATGGAATAAGTACACAAACTATATGAGGAGATCAGAAAGAAAGAAGAGTTTGAAGCACTATTGGCCAGAAGGTTAGCGAGAGGCAAAGGTAAGTATAAAGGAAAGCTACCTTTAAAATGTTTCAATTGTGATAAAATAGGACATATGGCTTCTAACTGCCCTAACAAAGAATCTAGTGAAAAGAGAGAATACAAAGAAGACAGACATAAAGACAATCACTACAGAGGACACCGAGACTTCAAAAGGAGAGACAGAAAGACATGCCTAGTAGCTGATGAGGAATCCAATGATGATAAATCTGATGAAACTGATACAGAGGAAGTTGTTTATGTGGCTATTAAAGATGGATCGGATGAAGAAAGGTATGAAGAAAAAGCTCTAATATCTCACATAAATAATAATGATTCTTGGATCATAGACAGTGGATGCTCACATCACATGACAGGTGATAAACACAAGTTTGTTAAATTAGAAGACTATGATGGAGGATATGTAAGATTTGATAATGATGCACCATGTCTGGTGAAAGGTAAAAGATCTATAACACTTCTTGACAATGCTAAATGTGATGATGTATACTGGGTTGAAGGTTTAAAATACAATTTGTTGAGTGTAGCATATCTAAACAATACAGGATATCGAATAGAATTCCAGAAGGGATGTGTCAAAGTTCATGACAAACATAGAAAGTTGGCTGCTACCGGGACACAAACAAAAGGTAATACATTTCATCTTGACTCAACTTGGAACAAATGTCTATATGCAAAAATAGAAGATACATGGTTATGGCATAAAAGGTTTTGTCATGTAAATTTTGATAATCTGATCAAAGTAAGTAAGAAGCACCGAGTAAGAGGTCTACCAAGCCTAGAAAAACCTGAGAATGCTATGTGTCGAGAATGCCAGATGGGTAAGATGACAAGATCAAGCTTTACAAGTAAGTCCTACACTTCTAAAGGAATTTTAGATCTAGTACACACTGATCTTTGTGCTCCCATGAAAATTCAAAGTTATTATGGTGACAAATACTTCATATTATTTGTGGATGATTACTCAAGGATGATGTCAGTTATGTTTTTAAAAGAAAAATCAAAAGATTTTCAAATGTTTAAATGGTATCAGGCAAGAGTTGAAAATGAAACAGGAAGATAGTTGAAATGCCTTAGATCTGATAGAGGAGGAGAATTCACTTCTGATGAATTTAACTTATTCTACAATGATCATGGTATAAAAAGGCAAGTGTCTGCACCGAGAACACCTCAACAAAATGGAATAGCTGAGAGAAGAAATAGATCAATTGTAGATTGTGCTAGAACCCTGATGATAGAAAAGAGGGTACCTCAAACATTTTGGAGAGAAGCAATCAGCATTGTTGTTTACACCTTGATCCGAGTACAACTGAAGAAAGGAAATATGAAGACACCATATGAAATCTCATATGACAAGAAACCTAATGTAAGTTATTTTAAAATCTTTGGAAGTAGATGTTATGTTCACAAAGATGACAGGAATGGAAAGTTTGATCAGAAAAGTGAGGAAGGAACATTTATTGGTTATTCCTCTCGAAGTAAAGCATTTAAATGTCTGATCAAATCATCTAACAAAATAGTAGAAAGTGCAAATGTGAATGTAGACACCTAAAAATGGTCAACGCTTGTGGAGTCATACTTTAACATTTGCGCATTGCCTCATTTTAGGTTTTTGCGTCGCATTAACATTTCTCCTATGATTTGCACTTGGTTTTTATCATTTGCGAACATCGAGTCATTCCTCTACATTCTTCATTCATCTTGCTCTCAAATTTGGTCTTGTCGACAACACTATCCAGTCATGATTTTAATCGATCTTATCCTATTGCATCAATGTGCGTGCTTATTTGTCATCATTTTGGACATCGTCAATCCTAATTAGGGTTTTGTCCTCCTATCAATCTTGCGATCAATTTGTCATCGATCGTTGTCCTCTTATCAATCTTGTCAATTTATTATCAATCCTTCAATCTTGTCGATTAATGATCGATTTGTCATCGGTCATTGTCATGTTCGATCTTGTCATTTTGCGATTCATTTTTCATCAATCGTGGTCATGTTCGATCTTGTCATTTTACGATTGATTTATCATCAATCATGGTCATTTTCAATCCTGTCGTCTTGCAATCTATTTTGTCATCAATCCTTGTCCTCTTGTCAATTTTGTCATCTTGCGATAAATTTATCATCGATCGTTGTCTATCTCAATTATGTCAATTTGGATCAATTAGTCATTGTTCCTCGTCAATTGGCGCATTTTATCAATCAAATCATTTATCACATTGGTCATTTATCAATCCAAAATCAGAATTGAATCAACATCAAATATCATTTATCAAGACCTGATTCACCTTCTAGGGTTTCGTGATTTAATCATTTAACCTTGTGTGTCATTTCTTCCTCTAGGATTAATAAATTATTTATTTATCCTAAGTCTTCTCATTGCAATTAAATGTTCATTTAATTGGCTAATTATTCCTCTTTGTGAATTAATTAATAAATGACAAATTATTAATTAATTCACCTAATTTATCTTAATTCCTAATTTCCTCTTTTTCTAATTTCCTAATTCTTCTTTTTCTAATTTTCCAATTTTCTAATTCCTAATTTCAATTTCCTCCTATTTCTCTCCTAAATTCATGGAAATGACATAGAAATTTGTCATAATTTGTCATAATTGACAATCAATCAATTTTTGACATAGAAGTTTGTCAAAAATTGTCATAAATCATCAATCAACAAATTTTGTATAGAAGGTGCATAATTTGTCATAAATTTGTCATAATTGACATAATTGATTTGCAATTTCCATTTGAATTGAATCATGCTAATCTTTTCATCTCTCCAATTCTTCTATAAATTGGATGAATTTCTTCACTCAAATCCCTTGATTAATAATTGGTAATCAGACTATCGAATTTATGCTTCTAGTACTCTTGATCAAAAATCTCGTCTATTTGCTTTCAATTGTGTGTGTGCACTTGTAGGTGAGATCCACAACCAAACCATTTGAGGAGGAAAGAAGAACAATGGAGCCGCATGAAGGAGCATTCAAATCTGCTATTGGTTTGCATATGTCTTTAATTTTGAATGTTTTTATTTCATGTCTCTATTGAGTGTTGTTTAGGATAGATCATTGCAATGAATGCTTTTGTGATTGAGATTATTATGTTTATCTTATCTTGTGATGATTTCCTATTTCCTATGCTACATTAATTGGTGAACCCGACGTGAACATGCTTGGATCTAATATTTTTTTGAATGTTTTGTGAAGTTGCAGATTTTTTTGTGGAGAAATTGCAGATTTTTCTTCTAAAAAAAACATTCATAATCAATTGATCACGTAAAAAATTTCGTGCCGAATTAAAATAAATGATTTCTGGGTATATTAGATCACATTTTTACCTTTCCAGATCATTTTACGGTTTGTGATTTGGATAAATATTGAGGAAGTTATGACATTTTTAATTATGCTGCTGTAAATGGCCAAAATTTTCAAAAAAACAAAATCATGCAACCTTCATCTAGATTAATTTAGCTTGGCAAATTAATCATGCATTCATGTAAATTTTATCTAGATTAATCTAGGGTGGTAAATTTGATAAATTTCACATAGATTAATCTAAGAGGACAAAGAATCACAACTTTTATGGATTAATTTTGATGGTGGTTCATTTCTCTTGATTCTCTAACATTATTGGTAGCTTTGTGGCGAAACGCTTGACAAAGAATTATTTCACAAACTACTAATGAATTGTTTGCAGGTTCGCTAGTCAAAGACCAAACAAATCAAACTCCTAACTTAGTGATTTTGTAGGTTGCCTTGAAGAAACAACTAAACTTGGTGTTTGTCTTTAAATGTTTTAGGCACCTAGTGATTTCTAATAGGTTGGAATGAACATGTTTTTGCCTTGATTGTTGAGTGTGACATTGGAGTAGGAGAGTATGCTCTCATCCTTTTAGGGTGATCAGAAATCTAGATCTTCGATACCATGCTTTTGTCCTTGATTGTGTGTCTCCTTTAGAGGGCCTGCCTTCCCGATCACTTTGCTTTTTGCAAGCAAGTGATAATCGTGAGAAGGGAACAACCCAAAGTGAGTACGGCCAGAATTCCTTGGCATTATAACTCACTATAAAAAAATACCCGATGAGCGAAAGCTTTGAAGGAAGTGTTACGTGGGAATTGCAGTTACTTGGGAAGTGATGACCCTTGAACTCTTTCTCATATCAACATCTAAGTAGGGCCTCTTGGTCTAAATCGTGCTTGCGTGACTACATTTGTTTGGTATCTTGATGGGCTTAATGTCTCAATCATGCTTGTGTGACATCAAGGAGTAACACTTAACAGAAATCCTTACTAAACACCTTGTTTTAGAGGCCAAAAAACCCTTCTAGTTGCTTGAGAAAGACAAAGTCGGATACTTGGAAGAGATACTAAGTTCGCCATGGGGAGATTTCCATGGGGACTGATGCTTGGTTGCCCTAAGAAGTGAGTGTCGTGGAGGGGAGCCCGTGGGGTCAAGCATCTATGTATTCTCCTTGAATCCCATAATGAGTCTACCTCTCAAGTACCTAATGTCTTTGCCTACCATAAGAAATGTGGAAATGAGCATGATTGTCTTGAGTCTATGTTAAAACATCTTGTCTTCTTTGCTTGTCAAAAGTTGAATTGCATCCCATTTCAAAAGCAAAAGCAAATTGATTCAAAGCATAAGATTAAACACAAGAGACATTCATCCAACAAAGGTCCAACAAACTTCAAAACTCACCTTCAAACATGGTTAGCAAACATTGTTCAAAATCTTATCTCAACAAGCATGTTACTTACATTTAGGTTCATCCTCGGTTGCATTTTACAAAAGTCATTGTCAAGTACCAAGGTTAGGTTTCACCTAAGTCATATTCCTTTGCATATCAATAAGAGTCATCCATTTGCATATGTCCTCTTGCATTAAAGTCATACCATTGTCATACTTTGCATACCCTAGGTCTCTTCATCAAGTTTAGGTCATTATCATATCATATTAGGGTCACTTGCATAGTAATTGTCCTTTTGCATATAATCTCAAAACTAGGTTTTGTCATACTTGAGTAATGCAAATCTTTGATACAACCCTAAGTCATTGTTAAGAAGTCTAGACCTTATCAACCTTTTGTCCTTTTGTCATCAATATCATTTGGTCAAACCTAGCTTAGTATCCAAGCATATAGGGGAGACTTTGTCATTTGTCCTTTTGTCACTTAAGTCCTTTTGTCCTTTGAGGTCTAGACATCATTCCAATTTCCTGAGGGTCTCTTTTTAGATTTGCATTTTAAAAGTTTCTCGAAATCTTCAAAACAACCAAAAACATAGATTGCATGCTCGTCTATCTAGTTTGCATTTAGTTGCATATCATACATTATCCTTGAAAATTCCAAAAACATTGCATTGGCATAAGTGACATGCCTGTTGAGATAAGATCCAAATCTAAAAAGATGGGCGAACCAATGTATCAACCCATGGACAACACAGCAAATTCGCAGTTTCAAACCAGTCAAACAGTACAAATTGAAGGTTCATTAAACACATCCCTACCACCATATGGAACGGTTCAACTTGGACCACCTTCATTGTATGAACCATTGTTTGTACCTATGAAACCAGGACATGGGAGTGTTCCACCAACTCCAAGAGGAAGTGCGCCTTTCAATTGGAATCAACCAAACTTGCAACATGACATTCAAACTCAAACATTATATGAAGAACAAACCCTTTCACAAGGATTTGGTTCAGATCAAGGCATTCAACAAGAAACGAATCCAAATGTCCAACCAGATTCTTCATCTAATTCCGATGCTTCGGATGATGTTGACATATTCCTTCAAGATCCAAAGGTAACAAAAAAGATGGATAAGTTCTTGAACAAGGTCTTTAAGATGTTTCCACAAAAGTATCTTAACATGATGAGTAATGTGACCTCTTCAAGTGACCAAATCAATGTGCAAGAACAACAAAGCGGTGAGTTGTTAAGTTTTTCCCCGCATCCAAATGAAGAAAATACACATCAAGCAACTCAACCTACATTGATGAGCAAACGTGCTTCAAAGGCATTGACAGTGACTATTCCTCAAAAGTCACCATTTGAGACAATAAATAATCCACTATTCAATACAACACCTGTAACACAAGACCAAATGAAGAATACGCAAGTATTCACAGCTGTCCCTCAACAAGAAGTGGTTCCTTACATGCATAAAATTGGATCAAAATCTAAGATGCAGGAAAGCTTCACAACTGGAATGCATAATGTCGCCAATGTCCAAAATAATTCCACAAGGCAACAAAGTTCTTATGTCCCGTTAAGTTCCATATCTTTGCCAAACACTATTGCGACAAATCCTTCGATAATGGCGACACAAAGAGCTACGGATAGTGGTTTGCACCAACAACAATTGTTGCAACAATTGAGTAATATACAAAAGGTACAATCGAATGTGCAAACAAGTAATGTACCACAACAACAATTTCGCATTCGACAACAAATTGCAGCGCCTTCGGCACCATTACAAGTTAATGCAAACTTGCAACCATCACAATGGATTGGACAAACAACACAGCAAGTTAATGCAAGTGCTATACCCCATCCTAAGGAGAAGCAATGAAAAGAACCTAAACAAAGTTTTTTACAAATGATGGGATATACACCGCGACAACAATTGGCACAAAGTCAACAAATTCCGATTCGTCAACATCAACAACATGTGCCTTAGTATGTGCCAAGGCAAGCAAGCTATCCTACTTCACAACCACAATTGGCGCCTGTGCAATATCAACAACCTACTCAATTGCAATCTCAATCTAGGCTCCAAGAAGCACAACAACAAGGTCGATATCAAGGCATAGCGCAACCACAACAACAAGCGATGTACCAAGAAGTTTATATGCCGGAGACACCAAAAACGGTCATTTCAGAGTATCAACAACCGATCGGAAATGCGATGTATCGACAAAGAATACCAACCGGGATTAATGATGGACCTCTACAATCTAATACAATTGTGCAACAACTTGAGCAGTTACAATGAAAATTTGACGCATTAGAAACTAAAGGAACAAAGAAGTTGTATACAGACCAAGATTTATGTCCTAATCCATTTGACAAGAGTGTATACATGCCTCCATTCCCTAAGCATTTTGAAGCACCTAATTTTGAGAAATATAAAGGGAATGGCAACCCAAAAGATCACATTCGTGCATTTTTCGCGGCATGTACTGAAGTGAGCTATGAGGATACATATTTAATGCGATTATTTGCACGAAGTCTCAGAGGACAAGCCATGGATTGGTATTCACATTTTCCAGGAAATATAAAGACTTGGTCAGAATTGCCTCAAAAGTTTATATCTCACTTTGCATTTAACATTGACAGTGATGTGACTATGTCAGATCTATGCAACACCAAGCAAAAGCAAGGTGAACCATTAGTGACTTTTTTGCAACGATGGTGAAGCTTGTATAGTCGTTCTTCCCTCGATATACCTGAAGAACAACAAGTGAATTTGTTTATCCAAAATTTGGTCCCAGAAATGATGTATGAGCTAAAATTGAAAAGTCCCAGTACTATTGAGAAACTCATTAAGAAAGGGATGAATATTGAAACTGCTCTTGTAGCCAAGGGAATTATTAAGCTCAATAAAGACAGTGCTAACACCAATTATTCGGGAGATAGAAACAGATTTTGGTATAAGAACAAGAATGTCACTAATGATGGAGTTGTTGATGCAAGAGCGGTGAATGCAAATCAACCCCCATTCACGATCAAGAAATTGAGTGTTCCTAATATGTCAACTATGGAACAAAATCAAGCACCAATGAGCAATGTTACTCAACAGCCTGCTCAACAACAGCACACTCAACAGTATAATCAACAACAAGGTCAACAACAAAACCAGCAGCGCAAACCCTTCCGATCGCGGGATGGGCCTCCTCGACAATTTACGCCATTGGGAGAGCCTATTGAATCAGTAATGAGACAATTGATACAAGCAAAAATTATTAAGCTACCAGATATCAAGGCAGAACCAGCGGTAAAACCACATTGGTGGAATGATAAGGCATACTATGAATATCATCGGTCCAAAGGACACAAAACTGCATCCTGTTTTCAATTGAAACACATGATTCAAGATTTATTAGAGCAAGGAGTAATTGAGGTAGATCCACCCCATCCGACCTCTAACACTGATCATACTATTTTTTAAACTCCTTTGCTTGATCATGACAAGGGTAAAGCGTCTTCTTCCAACTCTGCCCAAATGGCCAATTATGCAAGTTCTGGTTATAATAATGTCATTAATTGTTTTCGCGCTTCAACTGAGTATGTTTCTAGCCTGAGAATAAAGGGACAAGATCCTTCTTGTGCAGTCACCACTCGTCGATCCAAGATAGTCTTGAAAGGCGCTCCTGCAGCTCCTCCCAAGCCAACTCCTGCAAGTCAATATAATCTTTTGGATCATCTAGGAAAGACATCTGCACAAATATCAATCCTTGAGTTACCGAAAATGTCTCCCATGCATCGTGCAGTCCTGGATAAGGCTTTAATTGAGTCCACTGTTCCGACAGATATTGATGTTGACCAGTTTCAAGCCCGGATTGGACATTTAGCCATTTCCCAAAATGTCGCATTTTCTAACAATGATATCTCACCTGATAAACTCCCTCACAATGATCCTTTACACCTTGAAGTCTTTGTTCATAACTGCAAAATCCGACGAGTCTTGATAGATGGCGAAGCAGGTCTTAATATTTGTACTTTGAGAGTGGTTATTGGCCTTGGGTATACAGAGAATGACATTGATGCTTCTAAAAGAATAACAATTAAAGCCTATGATGATGCTGAGCGCCCATCCAAAGGGATAATTACATTGCCTATCAAAGTTGGTCCAGTGACAGAAAACACTTTCTTGCAAGTCCTAGACCTTGATCTCCCTTATAATATGATCCTTGGCCGTCCATGGATTCATGCAATGAAAGCGGTTACATCCACCTATCATCAATGTTTAAAATATCCTTATAATGGAACTAAGATAACCATTTCGGGAGATCCTAATCCATTCCAATTTTGTGCTACGCTAAAGGATACCCCTCAGCAGCAAGTCCCAGTCAACGGAGAGGCCAAATCACATAACTATGTGGATACTAATCAATTATTAGATGTTGTCAAAGGAAAATTGAAGATACAAGACCAAGGATGTGGAGAATATTCAATGGATCAGACATTCCTCATCGGGAATTTGCCAATATCTCCAAAATCATATGGCAAACCGCATTTATTGCAAAAGGAACCTAAGGTCATTATTCAATATCAGCCTCCTACTACATTTACAAGATGGGGTGAACTTGACAAAGAAATTGTAGATGATGATGTCATAGATTGGCTTTATAAAGATCCAACTAAGACCTCACCTGTCAGGTTGCCAGTGGAACGATATGGCAAAGGATTTACTATGCTGCAAAAGAAAGGATATGATGGTTGCAGTGGCTTAGGCCTGAACAGCAATGGAAGGCTAGAACCTGTCATACCCAACAGGCGACCTCCAACTTTAGGGTTAGGTTTTGTACCGTTGCGAATTGGATCCACATCTACCAAAGTGCCCACATGTCGAAAAGGGCGTGATTCTGACAATGAAATAACACCTGAGGATACCCGACCCGAAACTGATTCTAATGATTGGGAGTGGAGTTCTTTTTCTTCTAGCTCCTATGCCCTCGACAATATTTTCATTGACCCTGATAACTTGCCTATGGAAGACAAACATGAAATAACTCCTCTTCCTAAAACCTGTCCCCATGCTTGGATAGAGACATTTTGGGATCCAAGCTCTGAATCCGATACAAGCAGTTCGGGTAGTGACACTACAGATGTTCATATCTTTACCATATCAGCCCTCTCTCTCCTTACAACTGATGATGACATGCCCCTCATCTATCCCCAGCTTATCCAACATGACCAACAAGAACCGCTCACATTGGACTGTTTTTAAAATGATGAAGCAATTGCAGAATTCCTTGGACTACGGGAAGGCATACCACAAGGTGATCACAAGGCAGGATTTGCTATTGACTTGGATTCCACGGCATATTTTGGGGAGTCAACTCCCTCTTCCAGTCATCAAAATGAAAAAAGAAAAGAAATAGTAAAAAATCAAAAGAATAGATCTTTGGGTGAAAACCGTAAGGCACTCTCTGATCATACAAAAGTAAAAAGAAAAGACGTACCTGCGGGTGAAAACCTCTCTGAGGCGCCCAAAGGTGGAAGAGTGGACATACCCCTATCAAGTCAAGACAAATCAACATTACTTGTGGAAATGACCAAGGAAATCAATTTGGGTACACCTGACAACCCTAAGGTCATTCATTTTGCCGCTTCTCTCTCACAACAGGAAAAAGTAGATTTTGTCAATTTCTTTCTTGAGAAGAAGATCAGATTTGCATGGTCCTATGCAGATATGCCTGGCCTTGATCTAGAATTGGTTCTTCATCATTTGCCACTAAAAGCTTATGCCAAGCCTGTCAAACAGAAACTTAGAAAGATGCATCCTCAGGTGGCTCTCTTGGTCAAAGTGGAACTAAAAAAATTGCTAGATGTGGGCTTCATCAGACCCATTGATTATGCAGACTGGATTTCAAATTTAGTACCAGTTAGCTGGGGGCATCAGAATCTGCACAGATTTTAGGGATCTCAATAAAGCATGCCCTAAAGATGATTTTCCATTGCCAAACATAGACATCATAGTGGACATGATAGCTGGATATGAGATGCTTTCATTAATGGATGGTTTCTCCGGCTATAACCAAATTCGCATTGCTCCTGAAGATTAGCATAAGACAGCATTCACCTGTGCTTGGGGTACCTACTGTTGGAATGTGATGCCTTCGGTCTTAAAAATGTAGGCACAACATATCAAAGAGCAATAACGACCATTTTTCATGATTTCATGCACACTTTGATGGAGGACTATGTTGATGATTTGTTATGCAAATCTGTCACTCGAGATAGTCATCTAGCCATCCTGGGCCCGATCTTTGACCGAATGGAGACCTACAAACTCAGGCTCAATCCAAAGAAGTGTGTATTTGGTGTCACAGCTGGAAAGTTACTAGGATACATTGTTTCTCACCGAGGCATTGAGGTCGACCCCGCCAAAGTCAAAGCAATAATGGATATGCCTCCACCTTCAAATCTCCAGCAATTAAGAAGTCTGCAAGGAAAGCTCCAGTCAATCCGCCACTTCATAGCTTAGTTGGCCGACAAATGTCATCCATTCCAGCATCTATTGCATAAAGGTGTCGCTTTCAAATGGACTGAGCAATGTCAAGCAGCTTTTCAAGCCCTTAAAGAATATTTGTTGTCGCCACCTATTCTAATGCCTTCGATAGATGGAAAGCTATTTTCGTTATATATTTCTGCCACTGAAACGGCATTAGGAGTTCTCTTGGCCCAACAAGATGAGAACGGCAAAGAGCGAGCTATTTACTATATCAGTCGGACACTGGTAGGCTATGAGCTCAATTATTCAACTATTGAAAGGGCATGCTTAGTAGTGGTATTTGCAACGCAGAAACTCTGACATTATATGCTGAGCCACCGAACATTGTTGGTTGCAAAAATTGATCTGTTAAAATATTTGCTTAGCCGAGCAGCTTTGACGGGTCACCTAGCAAAATGGGTCATGATTCTCAGTGAATTTGACATTGAGTATATGGAGCGAAAGGCCATCAAAGGACAAGTCATAGCATATCAACTTGCAGAGGCTCCTATTTCTGATGATCATCCCATGTTGACCGATTTTCCAGATGAATCAGTCTTTGCTTTCACATCCTCTAATGAATGGAAGTTATACTTTGATGGGTCCCATACTAAGTTCGGGTCCGGAGCCGGCATCTTGTTTGTCACCCCTCAAGGTGACACTATTCCAAAGTCTTACAGAATAACTTTCCACTGTACCAATAACATTACAGAGTATGAAGCACTGGTCACAGGACTCCAAGTAGCAGTCCACTGGAACATCAAGCATTTACAAGTCTATGGAGATTCTCAATTAGTCATCCGACAAGTGAATGATGACTACAAAACAAAAGATGAAAAGCTTATTCCCTATAAGCATATGGTAGATTTATTCAAGACCAAATTCATGGCTATCCACTTCAATCAAGTTCCCAGAATGCAAAACAAGTCGGCAGATGCAATGGCTACGATTGCCTCCATGTTAAATATGCCAAACAATATGGACAAATGTGAATTTTTAGTTGAACAATTGCTGGTTCCTTCTTTTGACATTCCGACAGCGGATGTGATGTGCGTTCTTGTTGGTCCCAACTCCCCATGGTACGATGATGTCTATCAATATTTAAAATCCCAAACCTTACCACCCAACCTTTCCGCTAACCAATGCCGAGCCTTTATCCGACAGACAGCCAAATATGTCATCATTGCCGACACCCTTTACCACCGTTCCTTTGACCATACCCTCCTCAGGTGTTTGGATTCTGACGAAGCACAAACGGCTTTACACGAGGTTCACGATGGTATATGTGGAGGCCATTTCAATGGTCTAAGCTTAGCTAAAAAGTTGATTCGTGCTGGGTATTATTGGCCCACTCTGGAAAAAGATGTTCATGATTTTGTTAAGAAGTGCTACAAATGCCAGATTCATGGAAACTACATTCATGCACCAGCCCAAGAGCTTCATTCTGTCATATCTCCGTGGCCTTTTTCTCAATGGGGATTGGATCTTATTAGAAAGATTCACCCGACCTTTGCAAATGGACACAAGTTCATCTTTACAGCTACAGAGTACTTTACAAAATGGATCGAGGCTATCCCCATGACCTATATAACGGGTGTCCAAATTTCAAAATTCTTGCTGAATTATATCATATGCCGGTATGGGGTTCCCTTTGCCATAGTCACAGATAATGGTCGTCCCTTCAAGAATAAAGATGTCAAGGAACTTTGTGAAAAATTTCATATCCAACACCGTTTCTCCAATCCATACTATCCACAGGGGAATGGTCAAGCCAAGGCATCCAATAAAACCATTATCAAGATCCTGAAAAAGGTTGTCAATGATGCTGGTCGCGATTGGCATGTTCAGTTGAATCCAGCACTATGGGCCTATCGCACTTCTATCCGCACACCTACTGGCACAACACCTTATTCTTTGGTGTATGGTGCGGAAGCTATTTTACCCTTGGAAGTGGAGATTCCTTCCTTGCGTGTTTCCTTGCAACATCTGATTGATGACGAGACACACAGAGTCTCTCGGCTGCATCAGCTTGAGATGTTAGATGAGAAACGTCAGACAGCTCTGACACATTTGCAAGCATATCAAAACCGTCTCCGTCGCTCTTATAATAAGAAGGTCAAAGGGCGACACTTCGAAGTGGGAGACCTGGTTTTAAAGGCAAACCCTAAGAATGCACAGTCTACTGACATCATCAAAGGTAAATTTGAACCTAATTGGGTTGGTCCTTTCATAGTAACTGCAGCATATGGCTCGGGGGCATATCAGCTTGCTACCCCAGAAGGTGAACCTCTGTCCAATCCTATAAACAGCATGCATCTTCGCAAGTACTGGGCATAAATTTTCTATCAGTCCTTTTTCAAATATGATCCTGGAAAAATACAAAAAAAAAAAAAAAAGTGAAAAAAGAGAAAAATACAAAAAAAAAAAAAAAAAAGTGAAAAAGAGAAAAAAGAAAAAGAGCAAAAAAGTAAAGAAAAATGATTCGCCCTCTAGTGAAAACCTGGCAAACAGGCGCCATGTGTAAAATGAGATCATTGCTTCGTCATCTATCATGACCTCTAAGCTATGTTTTTTTTCGGCTGGTTTCTCACGTCTATCTTTGTCTTGACCCAATGTCCTATTCCAGGCCTGTTATTGGTCAACATCATTGTTTTACATACCCCGATTCCTTGTCCATATGTTTTGGTCCCGGTCTATGTATGTCCTTCAGATGCGCATTGGGTGTGTTTCCCTTGTCATGATCGATCACTGGAACTTTTGCATTCAAAAATGTCCTGAAAAAATCCAAAAAAATCGAAAAATGTCCTAAAAAAATCCAAAAAAATCGAATAATGTCATGAAAAAAATCTCATAAAATTTGAAAAAATGTCCTGAAAAAAAAAAATCTCATAAAAATTGAAAAAAGTCCTGAAAAAAATCTCATAAAAATTGAAAAATGTCCTTAAAAAATCCAAAAAAATCGAATAATATCCTGAAAAAATATCTAAAAATTGAAAAAATGTCCTGAACAAAATCCCTAAAAAATCAAATAAAGTCCTGAAAAAAATGAACAAAAACATTTCAAAAACATTAAAATCCAAAAACACGCATTTTGCAATAAAGGATCTCTCTTTGTGCATAGACAGATCGCTGAGCATACATCCAACGACACGCCATTCAACGTTGTGCTTTAAATGAAATCATGCATTAACAGATGAACTTTTTTCCATCGAACCAGACATTCAAATTGATCAAAATTGTCATATCAATCAACCTCAACATCATTCATCCTTGGCACATTATCATGGGTCTTATACAGGGTGTGGTATACTCGAAACCAGACTGTGTCCTGTCTTAGACGGGGTACCACATGTCCTGAAACCAGACAACATGATTTTCCTATCAGCACGTTCAACTTTTGACAATGAAGATCAAGGTGTTTGTTTGATTTGTTGGAATTTGTGCATCTTATCTTTTTATTGATTTATCTCCGATCATGTTTCTATGTTGCTCGATGATGTCACTAAGTGATTTAGAGTGACTGGGATGGTTCATGGTCCTTTTCTTTTGATTGTGATTGTTGTTTGTCTGTGATGTGTCTATCTTTTGCAAAAAGGGTTGCATTTCAGCTCTGGCCTTCAATGCCATGATGCTACGCATCCATTTTGCTACATTAAAATAAAGGTTCTCACCTACAAAGTGCATTACTGAAAGCAAGTTTTTCTTCATCTCTAACTATTCTCTATTTCATTTTCTTCTTACTAACATTTCTTCCGTCCGGTCGGCTGGTCAGTTTGGTCTAGTGCTCTGATTTCCAACCATACATACTGCATCCTGCATCCATTTGGTTAGTACATTTGCATTACATTAAGCATCATATCAAGCATTTTATCCATTTCATACTATCAATGCATCAAAAAGCGCATAAACAAAAATATATCCATACATATTCCACAAAGGTACATAAACAGTGCATAAGTCATCCATACATGGAAAATCACATAAATCATTTGCATCTCATCATATCGATGCATATCATATCATATATCATCATAATATCAGAGTACAAAATTGGATTGTCTGTCCTAAGTATGGCCCGCGGGCTGACTACAAAATATCAAACTACATAATGTCCACTGTCTGTCATAAGGAGCATGTGCCTCTGTCACTGGGTGCTCCCTCTATCCTCCTCATCCCTGCCATGTCTCAAGGATGATGTCCCTCCTATCCCAAGTCCTGCTATTGTATCTCTGTCTGTGCTTTTGAGTCTATGTCGTAACATGAAGCAGTCAGGTCGGTTCTCCCGTGTGATCAATGGACATTGTCGACTCTGCATCACAATTGGGGCACATTTTGTCAGTTTTAGGGTTTGCTCCTACGAGTTGCATTTCCTCATTTTCATGTCCACATCAAGGTGTTTTTCATCTACTCTGACCTATCCTACCCTTATCCCCCCTTTTCGGATCATTTGCATGCCATTTTTGACCAATCTAGGGTTCCCAATGCACAACTGCGCCTGTGTGATGACTCTTGCGCCTGTGTCATGTAACCTGCGCCTGTGTACTATACACAAGCGCAGAAGACCTTACACAAGCACAGAAGACCCTGCACAAGCACAAAAGACACTACACAAGCGCAGAAGTCCTCTTCTGCATCCCCTGTGGGCCCCACACTGTCCCGTAAGCACTCAAAATTCATGAAATTGAAAACATGGGTTTTTGAGATCCATACCGCTGCTCCTACATCATCCAGTCATCTGAATGTGCGTACACATTCACCAAGGTGATCCGCCATTGGAATGTTCGCCATCTATCTGCCAGTGTCTTTGTCCAAAGCAACAAATCCTTCTCTTTGTCTAGTGCAAATGAGCAAATTGTCACTCTCTTGGTCTCATTTATAGATCTTTGTCAGTGCATAGATGGACGTGCACCCTCTCTATCTTATGTTGGTCGCGGTCTTTTGCCTCTTCAATTGCTTGTCCTTCATGCATCCGGTATCTGATTGACAGTCCGTTCGATCCTATCATTCTTATCGATCAATTGGCCTCTTTTTTGCATGTTTCTGGCCAATTCCTAGAGGGGGCATGCATATGTCATTATTATTGTCTGGGGCATTTTCATTATTGTTCTTTGAAACAATGCTTAAAATCGCATTGTCTCAAAGAGGGGCAAAATGTAGACACCTAAAAATGGTCAACGCTTGCGGAGTCATACTTTAACATTTGCGCATTGCCTCATTTTAGGTTTTTGCATCGCATTAACATTTCTCCTATGATTTGCACTTGGTTTTTATCATTTGCAAACATCGAGTCATTCCTCTACATTCTTCATTCATCTCGCTCTCAAATTTGGTCTTGTCGACAACACTATCCAGTCATGATTTTAATCGATCTTATCCTATTGCATCAATGTGTGTGCTTATTTGTCATCATTTTGGACATCATCAATCCTAATTAGGGTTTTGTCCTCCTGTCAATCTTGCGATCGATTTGTCATCGATCGTTGTCCTCTTATCAATCTTGTCAATTTATTATCAATCCTTCAATCTTGTCGATTAACGATCGATTTGTCATCGGTCGTTGTCATGTTCGATCTTGTCATTTTGCGATTCATTTGTCATCAATCGTGGTCATTTTCAATCCTGTCGTCTTGCAATCTATTTTGTCATCAATCCTTTTCCTCTTGTCAGTTTTTTCATCTTGCGATAAATTTATCATCGATCGTTGTCTATCTCAATTATGTCAATTTGGATCAATTAGTCATTGTTCCTCGTCAATTGGCGCATTTTATCAATCAAATCATTTATCACATTGGTCATTTATCAATCCAAAATCAGAATCGAATCGACATCAAATATCATTTATCAAGACCTGATTCACCTTCTAGGGTTTCGTGATTTAATCATTTAACCTTGTGTGTCATTTCTTCCTCTAGGATTAATAAATTATTTATTTATCCTAAGTCTTCTCATTGCAATTAAATGTTCATTTAATTGGCTAATTATTCCTCTTTGTGAATTAATTAATAAATGACAAATTATTAATTAATTCACCTAATTTATCTTAATTCCTAATTTCCTCTTTTTCTAATTTCCTAATTCTTCTTTTTCTAATTTTCCAATTTTCTAATTCCTAATTTCAATTTCCTCCTATTTCTCTCCTAAATTCATGGAAATGACATAGAAATTTGTCATAATTTGTCATAATTGACAATCAATCAATTTTTGACATAGAAGTTTGTCATAAATTGTCATAAATCATCAATCAACAAATTTTGCATAGAAGGTGCATAATTTGTCATAAATTTGTCATAATTGACATAATTGATTTGCAATTTCCATTTGAATTGAATCATGCTAATCTTTTCATCTCTCCAATTCTTCTATAAATTGGATGAATTTCTTCACTCAAATCCCTTGATTAATAATTGGTAATCAGACTATCGAATTTATGCTTCTAGTTACTCTTGATCAAAAATCTCGTCTATTTGCTTTCAATTGTGTGTGTGCACTTGTAGGTGAGATCCACAACCAAACCATTTGAGGAGGAAAGAAGAACAATGGAGCCGCATGAAGGAGCATTCAAATCTGCTATTGGTTTGCATATGTCTTTAATTTTGAATGTTTTTATTTCATGTCTCTAATGAGTGTTGTTTAGGATAAATCATTGCAATGAATGCTTTTTTGATTGAGATTATTATGTTTATCTTATCTTGTGATGATTTCCTATTTCCTATGCTACAGTGAAAATTGATGAATTTGCAGAAAGAAATGATGAAGGAAATTCCAAAGATCTGGAAAATTATGAAGAATTTGTTTATGTTCAACCGAGAAGTCCTACCGAGAAACCTGTTGAAGAAAATGAAGATAATATCCAGTTACCGAGTGATGAAGAAGATCATACAGAGCCTACCGAGCCTATATTAGCCAAATATGTCAGAAGAAATCATGCATCAAGTCAGAATATAGGAGATAAGGATGATTGAGTGATGACAAGGAACAAACTGAGACAAAACACATGTCTGATATCTGAATTTGAACCGAGAATAGTAAAAGAGGCATTTAACAATGAAGATTGGGTAAATGTTATGACAAAAGAGATTGATCAAATCAAGAAGAATGAAATATGGACATTGATCCCAAGACCAAAGGACAAAAATGTAATCGGTACAAAGTGGATTTTCAGAAACAAGCTAAATGAAAAAGGTGAGGTCATTTGAAACAAAGCAAGACTAGTTTGCAAAGGTTATGCTCAAGAAGAAGGAATAGATTATGGTGAGACTTTTGCACCTGTGGCTGGACTTGAGGGAGTAAGAACATTGTTGGCATATGCTGCTTTCAAAAATTTCAAGGTATATCAAATGGATGTTAAATCTTCATTTTTGAATGGTATACCAGAAGAAGAAGTTTATATTGAACAGCCTGAAGGATTTGTTGAAGACAAGAGTAAAGATCAGGTATGTAAATTGAACAAAGCTTTATATGGTCTGAAACAAGCACCTAGAGCATGGTATGAAAGACTGCACTCTTACTTAATCAAGATTAGTTTTATAAGAACAAGTGAAAATAGCAATATGTACATGAAGAATGATGAGGACAATGGAATACTGATCTCAACCATATTTGTTGATGATATTATTTTTTGTGGAAATGATTCTCTATGCAAGATCTTTGGAAAATAAATGTGCAAAGAATTTGAGATGTCATTAATTGGTGAGAAAGTATTTTATAGGTTTACAAATACTACAAATGAAAGATGAGATTTTCATTACTCAATCCAAGTACATAAAGGAAATCTTGAAGAAATTTGGAATTGGGGATTCTAAACCTGTAAGTACTCCTATGACTACTAATTGTAAACTATCAATGAATGATGAATTTGCATTTGTTGATGAGACACTTGTTGGCAAAAGTTGTGTGTGTATTCAAGAGAAGGGATACGTGATTCTTGCTAGACCAAAAGGAGAGAAGTGATACCTACAAAGTGTAAGTGCAGAAGGTGAAGAGGAGCCTAAGTGGATCTGCATTGGCATTGATTGTTGTTACCAGATCATTGTAATACCTGTTGATCTCTAACCACCTCAACAGTTGGAAAATCCCTTAACGAGGTAGCCTTAACCAGCTTGCTGAAAATCCTTTAACAGGGTAGCTTAGAGCTACTGAGTTCGGAATCCTTTAGCTATTGAGTTCTTGAAATCCTCTAACAAGGTAACCTTTAATAGGGTTTAACCCTTAACTGGGTATTGTAGCCATCCCTTAACCGGGTGATCTCTAACAGGATCGATTCCTAGCAGAACCTTTTGTAATGTCACTAGCCGAACAAGGCTCCTAACATAGCGGACTTCTAAAGAGTTCAAAAACAGCTTGTGGGTATTCATTCCCACCGTGGTTTTTCCCAATTGGGTTTCCACATGAAAAATATGTGTGTCATTAGTGATGTTTTTATCTTGTGATGCTTTGCTATTGTCTGTCAAACATATGATGATTCTGTGTTTTATGTTTGTCAATAAAACATGTTGAACTAGCTGTTATTATGATCTGATGTTAAATTACCTGTTTATGCATAAGGGTGAAATGGTAGTGTTGTCTTGAATTGAGTGAAAAGCTAAGTGAGGAACTGGTTAATGTTTGTCTCAGACATTCTTAACTTTACCGGTTGCACTCTATTTCAAACCGGTGTCACTGTATGCCAGTCATTTGAAGTGTTTGTTGTCAAACCAGTTGTGGACTGTATTTTTGCCAGTACTGATTCACCCCCCCCCTCTCAGTATTGGTTTGGTACTATTCGTTCATCATTAAATTATCAATTGGTATCAGAGCATTCTCCAGGTCCTCTATGCTATAAGCTTAACCGCTTGAGGTAAAGATCCCAGTCTAAAGATGAAGAGGGAAGGTCCAAAGTTTAACAGAGAAAATTTCAGTATATGGAAATATAGAATGAATATATTCATCAGAAGCATGGGTGCTCAATACTAGAGCTATGTTGAGACTGTCTATGTTGCTCCTACCGATACCCTTACCGATGACCAAAAGAGAGAGATGCAGGAGAATGGGCAAGTCATGGAAGCCCTAATCAGTAGTTTATCTGACATTGAGTTTATTGACGTTCAGGATAAGGTAAATCCCAAAGAGGTATGGGACAATCTTGAAAATATCTATGGCGGTGATGAGCATGTAAAACAGGCCAAGGAAGAAAGCCTTAGAGGGAAGTTTGAAGATATGTGGATGGTTGAAGGTGAGACCCTTCAACAGTATGGAATAAGGATCAAAACTGTTGTTGGAGATATCAAGAGTGTAGGTGGTAAAATAGAAGATGCCACTATTGTAAGCAAAGTCCTGAGATCCCTATTGTCGGTCTATGCAATAAGGGTGGCTCCTATTCAGGAGTTGAGATCAATAGACAAGACTAAGGTATACTTAGACTCCATCATAGCAAAGTTGACAACCTATGAGCTAAATAGTTTTGATGGCAATGTTCAAAAGACTGAATCGGCTTTTAAAGCTTCTGCTATACCATCCAGAAAAGGAAAAGAAGCTAGCACTAGTGGTGAACCAAGACAGAGTAGAGAAATGGATGATGAGGAAATTTTGATGGCATTTGAAGCTCTCTTTGCCAGGAAACTTCCTAAAAGAACTGGCAAATACAAAGGTAAGATACCTTTGAAATGCTTTTCTTGCAACCAGATAGGACATATTGCTCTAAATTGTCCTAATGGCGACAACAAGGACAAACCGGAAAGGTTCAAGAAATTCAAAGGAGGAAACCGGAGAAACTGTTTTGTGGCAATTGATGAAGGTGTCACAGATGAAGAATCAGAGGATGAAGAAAATGAAGGTATTGTGTTTGTTGCTATCAAGGAAGATGTGTTAGACAAGAAGGCTCTTGTCTCCCAGTTTGATAATTCCAACGAGTGGATCATTGACAGTGGTTGTTCTCACCATATGACTAGTGACCGGAGCAAGTTTCTATCCTTGGAGGAGTATGATGGTAGTTTGGTTCACTTTGGAAATGATGCACCATGCATGGTCAAAGGCAGAGGGTTCATCTCTCTAAATGGAAAGAGTAGTGTTGACAATGTGTATTGGGTTGATGGTCTCAGACACAACCTTCTGAGTGTTGCCCAACTGAATGATAGTGGCCTCACTCTAAAATTCAAGAATGGAATTTGCAGAATCAAAGGAAAGAATGGTGAATTGGTGGCCACCAGCATGCAGACCAAAGGTAACCTATTTCATCTGAATGCAAATATAAGTACATGTCTTATGGCTAAATTTGATGATAGCTAGATATGGCATAGAAGACTCTGCCATGTAAACTTTGATAACATTGTGAAAGCTAGTAAGATCAAGGCAGTTAGAGGATTGTCAGTGCTAAGCAAACTGGATAAAACCTTATGTAGAGAGTGTCAATTGGGGAAAATGTCTTCCTCAACCTTTAAAGGTAAATCTTTCACTATTGACAACTTACTTGATCTTGTGCATACTGATTTGTGTGGTCCTATGAAAACTAGGAGTGTGCAAGGTGATAGGTACTTCATGATTCTCACTAATGACTGCTCAAGAATGATGTAGGTCACATTCTTGAAAGACAAGTCTGAAGCCTTTGTAAAGTTCAAAGCTTTCAGAGCATTGGTGGAGAAGGAAAGCGGTAAAAGGATCAAGTGCTTGAGAACTGATCAAGGAGGGGAATTCACTTCCGGTGAATTCAACAAGTACTGTGAAGAACATGGCATCAAGAGGCAATTGTCTGCCCCCTGGAATCCACAGTAGAATGGCCTAGAAGAGAGGAATAACTGGACTATGGTTGAAGCAGCCAGAACCATGTTGATTCAAGGAAAGATAGCTCACACCTTTTGGAGAGAAGCGGTGAGCACTGCAGTCTACACAATGAACCGAGTACTCATCAAGAAAGGTAAGGAGAAAACTCCTTATGAGTATTGGACCGGTAAGACACCTGTGGTTAGCTACTTTAGAGTGTTTGGCAGCAAATGTTACATCAAGAGGAGTGAACACCAGAGAAAAATTGATGTGAAATATGGTGAGGGAATATTCCTTGGATATTCCACCAAGAGCAAAGCTCTCAAGTGTTTCAACAATAAGACTCAGAGAATTATGGAAAGCATCAATGTAAGAGTTGATGAAACCTCTGAGAAAACTAAGGAAACCAGCAGTGAGCAAGCAGTAATCGAACCGATTGCAACCTTTGAGGAACCAGTTGTCAGTCAACTGAGTACCAGGAATAGTGTTCCTACACCAACAAATGTAGATGCTGATACTGATAGAGATGAGGATGAAGAAGAAAAGCAAGAGGAATCCATCAAGACCCATTCCTCAATATGTCAAGCTGAATCATGATCCTAATCAGATCATAGGAGATAAGGATGCAGGAATCCTTACAAGGAGAAAGGTCAGAGAAAACTCATGTATTTTCTCTGAATTTGAGCCTAAATCATTTAAAGAGGCACATAAAGATGAAGACTGGATCAAGGCAATGGAAGAGGAACTTGACCAGATAGAGAAAAATGGTACATGGTCCTTGGTACCCAGACCAGAGCATAAAAATGTCATTGGTACCAAATGGGTCTTCAGAAATAAGCTAAATGAGGATGGCACAGTGATTACAAACAAAGCCAAATTGGTATGCAAAGGATATGCCCAAGAAGAAGGAGAAGACTATGGTGAAACCTTTGCTCCTGTAGCTAGATTGGAAGGAGTTCGTATGCTCCTTGCATATGCAGCCTTTAAAGGCTTCAAAGTATATCAAATGGATGTAAAATCTGCATTCCTAAATGGTGTACTTGAAGAGGAGGTGTATATAGAACAACCAAATGGATTTTCCCTATCTGAAGATAGTGACATGGTATGTAGGCTACATAAAGCCTTATATGGGCTAAAGCAGGCACCTAGAGCATGGTATGAACGCCTGCATTCCCATCTTGTGAAGATTGGATTTGAGAGAACAAGTGAAGATAGCAATATCTACTTGAAGTTTGCAAGAGATCAGATCCTGATCTATGAGGTATTTGTTGATGACATTATCTTTGGTGGAGATGACAAGATGAGTCATGAATTTGCAGATGAGATGAAGAAAGAGTTTGAGATGTCACTCATAGGGGAGATTAAGTTCTTCATTGGACTCCAGATCCAGCAGATTAAGGATGGAATCTTTATCACTCAGTCTAAGTATGTCAAAAAGGTGTTGAAGACCTTTGGCATGGAAGATAGAAAATTGGTTGGTACACCAATGGTGACCGGTTGCAAACTATCCAAAGAAGATGACTCTGCATTGGTTGATGAGAAGGAATACCGATCAATGATTGGTAAGTTGGATTATGTAGTGCATAGTAGACCAGATATTGCACATGCAGTTGGCATTATTGCAAGATTCCAGAAAAGTCCAAGAGAATCCCACTTGGTTGCAGTCAAGCGGATTCTTAGGTATCTGAAAGGAACTATTGACTATGGGTTATGGTATCCATACAATAATGATTTTAACCTAAAAGTGTTCACAGATGCTGATTGGGCTGGTAATGTAGATGACCGGAAGAGCACAACCAGTGGTGCATTCTTCCTTGGTGGTAGACTAGTCTCATGGATGAGTAAAAAGCAGAGTTGTATCTCTCAGTCTACAGCGGAAGCGGAGTATGTTGCAGCTTTCATGAATTGCACTCAGACAATTTGGATGAAGCATGTATTGAATGGCTTCAAAGTTCCTATATCTGAACCGGTAAGTATATTTTGTGAGAACACTAGTGCAATTAATATCTCCAAGAATTCGGTTTTACATTCTAGAACCAAGCACTTTGAGCTTAAGTATCATTTCTTGAGGGAAAAGGTTCAAAACAAAGAGATTGCACTGGAGCATGTTTCCAGTAAGGAGCAATTAGCAAACATATTCACCAAGCCTCTCCCAAAGACTACATTCATATACTTAAGAGGTGAATTAGGGGTACTGCCCCTTCAAGAGGTAAACTAAAAGCATATGCTCCACATCAGTCAGGTATTGCATAGTCAAATTTATTTTGGATTGATGTGTTGAAGGATGCTACTCCTTAGGGGAAGCAGCATAATGGAACAGGGTAACTTGTGCCTCCACTTTGGCATTGTTGTTAAAGGGGGAGAAGATGTGAAGCAGAGAAGATGTCTACAGAAATTGGGGGAGAAGATGTGAAGTAGAGAGATATCTTAGTATATTGCCATCAATGCCAAAGGGGGAGATTGCTGGCATTATGTGAACCGGTATGTGGACATAATGACATTGTATGTTGTCATTGATGTCAATATGTTGAAGAGGTGTGAACCGGTATAACACTGTGAACCGGCATTTGTGCCAAAGTGAAGTGGTGTGCTTGTTCAAGGTGAACTAGCATATGGTTATGGGAACCGGCACATGGAAGCGTTGTATGACTATCGGTTGGTAGTCTCAACTTCAGGGTTTTCGGTTGATTTGCTTCAAGCCTGTATGGCTCAATAGGTGACATTGTGTGATGAGTTAGCATTGTAATGAAGAACAGATCATGTTTCCACGTCAGCCTTGTGCGCGTGAAGGATCTTGCATGAAGGAGATTGTTCCTATCCACCTCGGGAATAAGTGAAGTTTGCAAAATGGTGATAACGTGTGATGGGTTATCAGCTGCCATAAAATCAGTGAAAATGGATGATGAAGAATGTCTTGAGATTGGATCAAGACTGTTGCAATTAATGGAGTGTTCTCAACGGTTAGGATTGAACCATTTGAATTCCTTAACCTAACAGGTTTAGGGTTTAGGGTTTATGCTACCGACCTATCTATTTTCCTATAAGGTAAATTTTGTGTCTCTTTCTTAGGTTGTTGGCAAAAGTTGTGTGTGTATCCAAGAGAAGGGATACGTGATTCTTGCCAGACCAAAAGGAGAGAAGTGATACCTACAGAGTGTAAGTGCAGAAGGTGAAGAGGAGCCTAAGCAGATCTGCATTGGCATTGAGTGTTGTTACCAGATCATTATAATACCTATTGATCTCTAACCACCTCAACAGTTGGAAAATCCCTTAATAGGTCAGCCTTAATCGGCTTGCTGAAAATCCTTTAACAGGGTAACTCAGAGCTACTGAGTTCGGAATCCTTTAGCTATTGAGTTCTTGAAATCCTCTAACAAGGTAACCTTTAACAGGGTTTAACCCTTAACCGGGTATTGTAGTCATCCCTTAACCAGGTGATCTCTAACAGGATCGGTTCCTAGCAGAACCTTTTGTAAAGTCTCTAACCGGACAAGGCTCCTAACAGAGTGGACTTCTAAAGAATTCAAAAATAGCTTGTGGGTATTCATCCCCACTGTGGTTTTTCCCAATTGGGTTTCCACATGAAAAATATGTGTGTCATGTGTGATGCTTTTATCTTGTGATGCTTTGCTATTGTCTGTCAAACATATGATGGTTATGTGTTTTATGCCTGTCAATAAAACATGTTGAACTAGTTGTTATTATGATCTGATGTTAAATTACATGTTTATGCATAAGGGTGAAATGGTAGTGTTGTCTCGAGTTGAGTGAAAAGCTAAGTGAGTAACCGGTTAATGCTTATCTCAAACATTCTTAACATTATCGATTGCACTTTATTTCAAACCGGTGTCACTATCTGCCAGTCATTTGAAGTGTCTGTTGTCAAACCGGTTGTGGACTGTATTTTTGCCTGCACTGATTCACCCCCCCCCCCTCTTAGTACCGGTTTGGTACTATTCATTCATCATTAAGTTATCAACACTTTACTGATCTATGATTGGAAAGCTGCAATATGTTGTTCACAGCAGGCCAGATATAGCACATGCAGTAGGAATAGTTGCAAGATTTTCTGTAGATCCCAAAGAAACCCATATGATAGCAATCAAGAGAATTTTCAGATACCTGAGAGGCACTAAAGACTATGACTTAGTATATGAAAAGAGGAATGATTTTGATTTAAAAGTTTATACTGATGCTGATTGGGCAGGAAACATTGATGACAGGAAAAGCACAAGTGGTGGATCTTTCTTTTTGGGAGATAGACTAGTGAGTTGGCTTAGCAAGAAACAAGGATGCATTTCACAGTCAACAACTGAAGCTGAATATATCGTTACAGCATTGAATTGCACTAATATAGCATGGATCAAGCAACTATTGGAAGGTATAAATGAGAAAGTTACCGAGCCAGTAACTAGATTCTGTGATAATACTAGTGCCATTAACATTTCAAAGAATCTGGTAATGCACTTTAAGACAAAACATATCTCTATAAAGTATCATTATCTCAGAGAAGAAGTTCAAGAGAAGAAAGTTGTGCTGGAATATAGTTCAAAGGAGAAAATAGTAGACATCTTCACAAAGCCACTGCCAAGGGACACTTTTGAGTATCTCAGAAGCAAGTTAGGGGTCCTACCCCTATCTTCTACTCATTGATAGAGTTCGGTGAAAGCATCAATTCAATGACTCTATCGAATATTATTTATGGATTGATGCTAATTTATGCACTTTAGGAGGTTTTCTAAAGGTGTGCAGGAAATAGTGATTGGAGACAAGTTACTCTGACCGAGACTGAGATAATACATGTGTAACATAGCAAGGCAAATCACTTCACAAGGGAAGAAACCATGAATTAGCTCTTTTTATTTTTGGCATTGTTGTCAAAGGGGGAGAAGACTAAATGGAGAAGTTAGACTAAATGGAGAAGATAACAGAAAACTAATGACAAGGGGAGAAGACTTCAGGAGAATATTTTAACAGCTCAAGGATAACAGGTGAAGAATCAACAGCAATCTGAATCCGAATCAGTTGGAACAAATCAAGTTGGTATTAACATTTAATTGTTGGTTTTGCCATCAATGCCAAAGGGGGAGATTGTTGGCATTACAATAGAAAGGAGATTGTTGGCATTTCAATAAGGATATTGAGAAGGTTGTTGGAGATTGTTCATATAACTAAAGAAGGGTGATTACTGTCTTAATAATATTATTTTGTCATTGATGTCAAGAAATGGATTTTCTGATTCAGTATGATGTTGCCATATCTTGAGAAGTATGTTTTGATGAGTATTAAGAGGTTGGTAAGTGACACAGAAAGAATGTGATAATAAAGGGGAGATATAAGTTATTCAATGGGCAACTATTATCGAGTTAGACAATGATGAGATCATGTTGTTTTGATTGTTTTGATATCCTACACATGTTGTTGAATATAAGTTTAATACTATATTATGTCACCGAGCAAGGAACCTAGTTGGTAAACCCTAAGGTACCTAGTCGGGAAACCCTAAGGTTATCGATATCGATTAACGAAGGCAGAATGTCTACCGAGCGAAGTTCAGTATTAACCGACTAACAACCGAGTTATAATAGATCGCATTGGATGGATAAAAGCATTATTTAATGAAGGATGTTGATGAGCTGGAGATGAATAAATGATTGGTTTGTCGTGCAAGAAGTTTGTTATGGATCTACAGCAATAGAAAATCAGGAGGAAGATCTATAGCACAGATTGAACCGCAATAACCTAGCACAAGTTCCTAGGAAGGAATGTAAGTTCCAAGGCAAGGTAAAACATTTTCAGATCGAAGGATACATTGAACCTAGTCAAGTTTGATGATCTGATGGCTAAGATTGATCATGTGAAATGTGATCAAGGAGATTAAGCGGTTAGAAAATTGTATATAAATAAAGAATTGTTGATAAACACTATATGCGGGCAAATGAATGCACAGTGATGCTACATAGTGATTACCGAGTACAGAAGCTTGAAGACTTGTTTGAATAATAGAGTAGGCAGCCCAGCAGAGGGACAAGATAAGTCCTATGACAAGATTGTTTTTGAGCAAATAAGAATCTACTTTAGCATTTCAGATGTGAAGTTGCAGATATATTTTTATTATTGTTGTTTATTTTGTAAGTGACAGAAAATCTCTTAACCGAGTGGACTTAACAGTCTTATTTGTAAATCCTCTAGCAAGGTAACATTCTAAATGAGTGTTTGAAATCCTTTAACAAGGTCACTTCTAACAAAGTGCAAGATTCTAACAAGTCTGAGGAAAATCCTTTAACCAGGTCACATCTAGCAATGTGTTTGTAATCTTTAACAGGATTTGCTTTTAACCAAGCATACTCTAGAAGGGTATATTTCTTAGTGGGTTCGAAATCCCACAGTGGTTTTTCCCTATTTGGGTTTCCACGTTAAATCTGGTGTTATATGTGTTGTGATGATTATCTGTTCATGAGTTTGAATGTTTTCTAGTTTTGGTTATATATTCAGAAGTATAAGCTACCGAGGTTGAATCTATTGAATATATTGAAGATTAAGTTTGTATAATTAACCCCCCCCCCTCTCATCCTGTTTACTATTAGCATCAGAACTTTACAGCCATCTCCCATGAGCACCATGTTATATCATGTTGTAGTGGTTTGCAATGATCCAAAGTCTTATGTTGATGGCCCTCCTTCTAGCACCAATTTTTGTTGATGGTCCTTTTAAACTCACCTAACATGCAAACTTCATGAAGCAAAGCTTCTCCTGGAAAGAGTAAAGACTGTGAATTCTCCACTCTCCAAGGTCCTATTCATTAGGTCACAAATGTGTAGGGATAGTTCAGGGCTAATGTGACCTGTTCGATCTGGGTAGTATGCTAGTTCCAGAAGGAACTTATGCAGACTTGCTTAGAAACGAAAATGCAAAAGAGATAGGGTGGATAGAAGTAACTAATCTAATCGTGCAAGCTTGTTAAATTTGAAAGAAATAGTTCAAATGATCAAATATTATCAATATCAAAATAGATAGCAACAAGTGAGACTTTCAATCGACATGCAAGGTCCACGATCCTACATATAGAAAGAGTTGATTATCAACTTTGCATATCACAATAATGAAACCCACATTACTTAGAACAACTATGCTATCCAGAATGAAAGAAGATATCAAATCAAAGAAATGCCAACTTCAATCAACAAAGATCATGAAATAAGGGATCCATGAAGCAACTTGCATTGATTAATTAAGGAAATAATAGGTACCAGCGAGCACTGATACTAAGAAAGTTCAATAATGTTTGAAATTTTTAACTGGAAATGAAAATATTGTAAATAAATTGCTAGCTATGGCCTCCAATCTTCAATTTTTGGACCCTCAAAATGGCTTTGATTAGTTACATTTATAGTGTCTTAATCATTATAATCTTGGAATGACTATAGCATATGACTTAGTTACAAAACGGTGGAGGTTGCAGTTGACATGCAAGTCACTGTTTTTGGACCTCAATTATCTCATACAGAACACAAAAAAGAACAACATTTCTTCTCCAAGTGTGGTAGTGTATTCACCTTCCACGTATGTTGTGCTTGCTTAGAAGTGGTGTGCATGCATGACAAGTGCACCATGCATCCTCTTTCAAAATTGTTGCTAATACCAAGGTCATGATTTCCTCTTCATGACAATTGGGAGTGTACTCAAAGTCAGTCACTCCTTCACTGTTTGTTCTTCTTATAGCTATAGTAGTTCCCAATGTAGCAGTCTATGGAAGTGGATGATGGGTCGAGCACATACTCAATTCAAAATTTAGAAACCCCTAGAGTTTCCTTAACTCCTTCCATCTTATCAACCAAATTAGCCACTATTTGTGTTGCTTGGTAGGACTAAAGAACAAGGTACATGTACCTCTCCATGACACTAGTATCAAATTCATTAGTGGGAGGGAAGTTTTCTAAGACATAGGCTTCCCATTGTTTGAGTACTTCTTCCTATTTCAACGAGCCTATACAAAGGACTTCTAACCCATGCTTAACCAATATCCCTACAACATATTTTTATATTCCTCAAGCAAGCTTAAGAAAGGAGGATTATCTTTCAGTATCTTGGTTCTACATTGATCTACCACTTCCCTTTTGAACTCCAAAGCATCAATGGAGGCTTGCAAAATAGTGAACTCTTCGCCTCCAAACAAATCTTCTTTCTTAATTAGTTTTTCTCCTAGGTTTTTAATCCTTTCAGCACTTTGATTTATTTTGTAAATCCAACAAACTAAGTGTCCCACTAGGTGGAGTGAAGGATCATACCTCTTTCAAGGAGATGATAATCCTTGTAAATATCTATGGTCTCCTGTAGGAACATTCTTATGTTACTCAATTTATCCTTAGTCCAAGTGTCCACATCAGTTGCCTTCCTTTTCATTGCATAGAGTACCTTGACTTATTCTTGTGGCAATGTAAATGTAGAAGGTTGGGCATCTCTGGGTCTTAAGTCCAATGGTCTAGCCATTTCCATAAGCATCCCTTGTATTGTTGCAATTAAGCCTTAGCCTCTTTCTTTGATTTATGTTTCTTTTCTATTCATGTCTTGATGGTGGCAATTGCAGTGTCAAGGGTATCTATCTCTCCCCATTTGGTTTGTTTAGTGAGGTTCACTTAGGAGATTTGATACCTTGGTGAATCCTATTCTTCTCTTTATATACCTTGTATTAGAGTAGCTACACTGGCTATAACATCTCCAAAGTCACTTCTTGAGAGATGGTGAGGGGTTTTAGCTCTCTTTGTTCTTCTAGATGGCCCAATGACTACTTCCTATAGGGTTATACTTGGTAACACAATCTTTTTCTTCTTTTGGAAGCTGAAGTTGAGCCACTAAGACATACTATCATCTTGTTGTTCTCCTTGGGTGGTAACTTGAGAAGTTGCTATGTAAGTTTGCAGTGGTTTCTCTTGCTCTTCTTCCTCTTCTTGTAGTTCTTTATTAGCATATTGGTGTTTCTCATGTTGTATTTGTATATACTCCTCATGTTGTGGAAGATTTTGTGAGAGTTATTGAGCAAGGTTTTCTTGAAGTCCCCTTGTTGTTGTTTAGATAATTCTTTTAGGTTCTCACTCACTTCTTGTTCAAAGACCTCTTGTTTACTTCATCGTGTTGCTTTTGTTGGCCTTCCTCCAACTACTTGAGGAGATTCTCTTGATCTTGAGGGGTGAGTACTAAGTGTTCATCTTGTTCATCAACCCCCATATCCTCCACATGCACTTCATATACTTGTGTCTGAGTAGCCACAATTGTTTGACCCTTGGGTTCATCAACAGGAAGTTGAATGGGTTGCTCATCATGAGGAATGGTGGGTACCTGTATTAAGTTGCTTCTCCTAAATCTTTCTCGGAGGTAGCTTGTATTTGCATTATATCTTCCTTTTTCTTTCGAGCTACTATTGAAATGTTCTCATTGTCCTCATCTGAGTCTAATTTAATGTTATGAATAGTTACCCATTTGTGAGTCGGCTTGGTAGCTGTTGGATGGGCTTGAGAGGAAGGAGTTGGTTTTTCGACATCTTATTCATGTGATGTGCCTTCTCTTGAAACAATGCCAATAGAAGGTACAACAGGTGTCATTGATTCTTTAGGCGCAATGAGTAACCCGATGGTTATTCCATGCTCTACTATTGTCTTTAGGAGTTGAGACTCCTTTATCTTAGCATCCAATTGTTTCATTAATTCTTCTTTCTCACGGGCAGGCATAGTAGCTTCTTAATTCACCAAAGCATTTTTCCTTGATTCGGATCTTGTACTCCTCACATATTCCTTGATTTTGATTGAGGGTTATTAATGGCCTTACCTTTCTTTGTTTCTCTTGAAATGCTTGCCCAAAGTTTAAGGCTCAACCACTGTCAGCTTCTCTCGACAACTGTTTTCTGAGACATCTTCAATTTTTACATTTTCTTCCTCCAACCATCTTATTAGTGAAAGAGGCCTTTGGTTCACATTCATTTCCTCGTAGGTTGGATCCAGTAGTTCTCCATCATCCCTAAAGTCTTTAGGAATATTCATCTCCAAGTCAAATTCTTTCATCTGGGATGTTGTCAGCCTATAGAATCCCCTTTGCCTAGCTTCAAAATTGTCCTCCATTCCTGCCCAAAAGTCTTTTAGTCCAGGTACATGTCCATCATACACGACTGACATCATTCTTTTTAGCTTGCAAAATGGATTATATTGAGGCCGAGTGTAGTCAAACTCTTTGAGGCACAGATCTTGCAACTCTTGAATGGTTGTTTTTGTTGTCTACAAATTGTGACAATTATAATGCTCCAAGGTGAGTGGGAATGTCACTATTTTTTTATATTTTCATTCATGAGGGCTTTCACCCCTACAATATATCTTGCATGCACCAAAATGATGATTCTATTTATGTAGTAATGAGGGAGAATGAAGAGGTTACCTGTGAATCCACTTAAGTGTATGTAAGTAGATTGTTGGTTCTAGATGAACCAAGTTCCCCATTCTTAGATTAATTTCATTGCTTTGGGGATTAGACGGTATCCCACATCACGTGTTAGCCAAAAGATAATTGCATATAGAAGGCATCATTAATTATTTTGAAATGGTTCTTAGCCTATTAAATAAGCAATTAAGTGTAGAATTCCAAAACTTTCTTTTCTTCTGGTCCTTCTCCCAGTCTGACTTTACTATTTAGTCCTAGATAAATGCCACTCCTTGCTACCACCCAAATCACATAAGAGGTCATAAAGAACTTCTTGGTTTGAAGTACATTGCACATTTTCTCATGAATATTATCATATATGATTTATGCCCAATCAAAATATTATTTTACCTTAAGGATGGTGTAGATATAACAAAACATCCACAAGTGGTAGTGACTACAATCTTTCTTACCGAAGGCTTTGCAAAGCATGATGATGAGGTCACATAGTGCATCCTTGAAATCTTCTCTTAGGATATTGTCTGTAGCTTTGAGGCCTGAATTCCTTGGTTCCTTGAGCCATACTTTGTTTATATGATGCCTATTTATCACAATTTATCATTGTGATACAAATTTTCATGAATGTTAAGATCAGAATACTCAAACTGCATATTTGGAATCATAGATCTTCTATACCCAACAACAAATGTAAGAAATACATTATCTTACTTCCTCTTTTTCTCATTGATTTCTTTTATCTCTGAAAAAAGCGCTTTAGTGCTCAAGATCTTCTTATCTTGTTGTTTGAAATAGAGACCATGATGATCAAAGTGATTTCGTGATAATTATTTGAACAAACTAATTGATTTGACCATCATTTATCATTATTATTTTCCTCTCTAGTTTGAATCTTTAGCAGAGAACAAACAAAGTAATGTTGACCATGCATAACACACATTTGAAGTGGAAAAATAATACAAAATCCAGGATCTCAAACAATGACACCTCAAACCCTAAAGTGAAGCCTCTTCCTGTTCAAAAAGTCATAAAATACTTCTCCTGCAATACCGTGCCCTTCTTAGAGCTCTTCTCTTTGACTCATGTGAGATAGTGGTAGGCTTCCTGTATTCCTACTAGGTGAACTCACAATAATGGTTCCCACTTTTACCCACGAAGGAAAATTGCGGAGGTTGGAAAAAAATTTAAGGGAGGTTCGAACGAACTATGGGTGTTTGCTTGAACTGTCTGGGGGAGTTCGCTCGAACCCACTTACGGGTTGGAGTTTTCTTGAACCCAAATTCAAAATTCGGTTTGATCAAACCAAATAAAATATTATATTTTAAGGGGTTCGTTCAACCCCCCACCCCCTTCGAGTGAACCCCTATCAAACTATTTTTTTTAACTATCGCTATATAAGGCCAAAATGACAATTGAGATGTCATTTTCAACTATCAATCTAGGATCCACTAGGGCAGTTAGAGCAAAAACCCTATGTTTTTTCATCAACAAATCCCATTAGCACTCATCAGCGCTCTTTATCACTTGCCATTCAACCTACATTGTTTCAAGTGCACAAAATTACCCTTTTTATTGTTTAATTATGTTTTTTTTTTGTATTTTTTTAATTTATTATTTAATTTATTTAAAAAGAATAGTAGATAGAAGAGTTTTCTTTTGTTTTTTTATTTTTTCAAATAAATAAGTATATTTGATATTTATTTTAAACATTTTAGAAAAATGTTAGAAATTTTTTAGGAAAACTTAGATAACAAATTAGGAAAACAATAGAATTTTTTTAGGAAAACTTAGCTTACATTACAAAACAATAGAAAATTTTAAACTATGTCCACTTAAGTCAACTTAAAATCAATTTATGTTAAAACCTATATGACCCCTTTTAACATCCTAGTACACAACATGACCCCTTAAGACACCCTATGACCCCTTAGGACATCATCAGACATATGGTGTCTTAAGAGGTCATACGGTATTATAACACCATGTGTGACCCCTTAGGACAACATATGAACCATTAGAACCATATGATGTCCTCGTGGTTCATATGGTATCGTAAGGGTTCGTATGGTGTTCTAACACCATGTGTGACCCCTTAGGACCCCATATGATCCCTAAAGACACCACATGACCCCTTAGGACAATGTATGAACCATTAGGACCATATGATGTTGCAATGGTTCATATGGTGTCATAAGGGGTCATATGGTGTTCTAACACCATGTGTGAGCCCTTAGGACCCCATATGACCCCTAATAACACCACATGACCCCTTAGGATAACGTATGAATCATTAGGACCATATGATGTCCTAATGGTTCATACGATGTCCTAAGGGGTCATATGACACCATGTGTGACCCCTTATGACCCCATATGGTGTCATAATGGTTCATATGGTGTTTTAAGGGGTCATATGGTGTTCTAACACCATGTGTGACCCCTAACAACACCACATGACCCCTTAGGACAACATATGAACCATTAGGACCAGATGATGTCCTAATGGTTCATATGTTGTCCCAAGGAGTCATATAGTGTTCTAACACCATGTGTGACCCTTTAGGACCCCATATGACCACTTAGGACAACATGTGAATGAGGATCATATGATGTCCTAATGGTCCATATGGTGTCCTAATGGGTCATATGGTGTTCTAACACCATGTGTGACCCCTAAGGTGTCATAAGGGATCATATGGTGTTCTAACACCATGTGTGTCTCTTTATGACCCCATATAACCCCTAACAACACCACATGACCCCTTAGGACAATGTATGAACCATTAGGACCATATGACATCCTAATGGTTCATATGGTATCGTAAGGGGTCATATGGTGTGTTCTAAAACCATGTGTGACCCCTTATGACCCTATATGACCCTTAACGACACCACATAACCCATTAGGACAATATATGAACCATTAGGACCATATGATGTCCTAATGGTTCATATGATGTCCTAAGGGGTCACATGGTGTTCTAACACCATGTGTGACCCCTTAGGACCCCATATGACCCCTAATGACACCACATGACCCCTTAGGACAATGTATGAACCATTAGGACCATATTATGTCCTAATGATTCATATAGTGTCGTAAGAGAGCATATGGTGTTCTAACACCATGTGTGACCCCTTACAGCCGCATATGACCCCTAACGACACCACGTGACCCTTTAGGATAACATATGAACAATTAGGACCATATGATGTCCTAATGGTTCACATGGTGTCATAAGGGGTCATATGGTGTTCTAACACCATGTGTGACCCCTTAGGACCCCATACAACCCCTAACAACACCACATGACCCCTTAGGGCAATGTATGAACAATTAGGACCATATAATGTCCTAATGGTTCATATGGTGTCATAAGGGGTCATATGGTGTTCTAACACCATTTGTGACCCCTTAGGACCCCATATGACCCCTAACGACACCACATTACCCCTTTGGAAAACATATGAACCATTAGGACCATGTCCTAAGGGGTCATATGGTGTCCTGACACCATGTGTGATCCCTTAGGACCCCATATGACCCCTTAGGACAACGTATGAACCATTAGGATCATATGATGTCCTCATGGTTCATATGGTGTCGTAAGGGGTATATGGTGTTCTAACACCATGTGTGACCCCTTATGACCCCATATGACCCTTAACGATGCCATATGACCTCTTAGGACAATGTATGAACCATTAGGACCATATGATGTCCTAATGGTTCATATGGTATCCTAAAGGATCATATGGTGTTCTAACACCATGTGTGACCCAATAGGACCCCATATGACCCCTAACGACACCACATGACCCTTAAGACAACGTATGAACCATTAGGACCATATGATGTCCTAATGGTTCATATGGTGTCCTAAGGGCTCATATGGTGTTATAACACCATGTGTGACCCCATATGACCCCTTACAACACCACATGACCCCTTAGGACAACGTATGAACCATTAGGACCACATGATGTTCTAGTGGTTCATATGGTGTCGTAAGGGGTCATATGGTGTTCTAACACCATGTGTGACCCCTGCGAACTTTTTCTCTCTCTCTCTCCCCTTAAGACTGTAAGTTCTAGGACCTTCTCTCTCTCTTCTCTCTAGATCTCTCTCTCTTCCCTTTAGAGTGTAAGTTTTAGTCCACCTTCTCTCTCTCTCTCCTTAAGTCATCTTTTAGTATATTTAATGTTAATTTTCAATGTTTAATAATATATTAAATTTAATGTTTAAATTTTAAATACATTTAGTATAAATATTGTTTTAATTAGTATCTCTCTCTCTCACTTCCCTTACTTAATTTTAAATTTTAAAACTTTTTAGAAAACTTTGGAATTTTTTTATATTACATTACTTACAAAACAATAGAAATCTAATGTTTTAATGTCTCGATCTTTCTCTCTCTCCCCTTAAGTCAATCTTTAATGTTTAGTAAAATTGTTAAATTTAATGTTTTAGTCTCTCTCTCACTCACTCTCTCTCTCTCTCTCTCTCTCTCTCTCTCTCTCTCTCTCTCTCTCTCTCTCTCTCTCTCTCTCTCTCTCTCTCTCTCTCTCTCTCTCTCTCTCTCTCTCTCTCTCTCTCTCACCTTATTTTTAATGTACATTGAACAAATTTTTAATGTGTATATTCAGTAATTATTTCAAATTTAATTTGTAACAGATATAAAAAAAATTCTAGTACATTTGTTTAGTACTTTATTTCAACTCGTTAACTCAAGTTTAAATTTAAGTCAACAAATGTTTTAATTTATATAAATAATTTGTTTAGTGTGTTTGCTCATGTACACTTACATAAATTCTAACTTTATGACACCTAGATAGATGGAGGATCAGGATACATATGCACAACTGGTACAACAAGATCAGGCTCTTGATCCACAACTTGCATAGCAAGATCAGGCTCTTGATATTGGTACTATTTTTCATCATAGTGATCATGAGATGTGTAAGTTGAGATCCATTTTAGATGATCTACGTATAGAGGGTGTGTACAAACATACATGCTAATTCATTTACACTAGTTCGAAGACACTGAGAGACAAATTGGGGACCCACACATCATATGCCCCACACATTGTTGATGCCATTTTTAGGCAGTTGAGGGTTGAAATTAGGGGTCACGTTTCCTTGGAGGACATGCAGAAGCAAGTCCCCAAGGAAGTCATCAAAGAACAAAGTTTTCCTCAGTATCAGGAGAAGAGTAAGGTTAGAGGGTATCAAATCACACGATGCATAGATCCACTAGTGGCAGCGAAGATATACTCACGTTTTTTAGTTTCTCATGGTCATTATCCTAATAACAACCAGATACCATTATAATTTGCTTAGCAGGTGTTCATTGAGGTCCACTTAGGTTTTAAGGTCAACTACCTTGACCTTCCAAGCTATTATGGACAAGGGCACGATAGCGTGGTTGACAAAGATTTATATCGTAGGGGTGACAGACAGGCACCCACACACAGGCAACTTGTTGGTCAGAGATTTCCAACAATATCCCTAGCCCTCGCGCCCACAATAGATCGGATAGAAGTAATTGATAGCATTGGAGATATTGCATCAGCGACAACCACAATTTCTTCTGAGAGGTTGGCAAATACATGACTCGACCACGTCCAAGATCATCCATAGGTTCATCTTCTAGTCATGGGGTGGTCAATATAGATCACCATGCTATTGTTGGCATCCCCTCACCAAATGATATAGCATATATTTTGGGAGGTGCTCGACATGTACAGATGTCTCAGTATTTATTAGAGGACCTCTTCCATGCATATCGTTTCATTTCATCCCGACTTCAGATACCATTGGATAAGGTCAGAGGGGATATTCTTAGAGACATAGAGACTGCTGCATCAACTCATATGCTAAAACATTCACAACATTCTCATCACTCCAGGCATGCTCCAGGTGACCCACCTACAGATCACTCTGTTGCTATAGAGGAGGAGATATGGGTTGATCAAGTCCATATCACACCAAAGGGCTTGGATTCATTTGAGCAACAGTTATGAGATTTAAGCCAGATTGGTTTTATGGATATGCTACTATGATCAGATAGTTCATTGATGCCCACTCATCCACATAGCCCCTTATGATCCTCAGTCATTTGTACTTCCATAGATAGATATGTAGATGCAGTTGATGTGGCTGATATGATCGCATCAGATGATCAGACTATACCTCCTAATACACAAGTACATGTACATGAAATATTTGATAAATAAAAATGTCAATATATTTGCTTATACTTAATCTATAATTTCTATAATTTAACTAGTATCATTTATTGAGCTAACTCCCTAAAATGTATATGATCCTAATTGTACACCCACTTCTGACAAGTCCTAATTGTACATCTCAATTTAGATATCATACAAATTTGCACATACATGTCCTACTTTAATTAAAATTGTAGCGTCCTAAAATTGCGACACTTGCAATTTCGACTGCATTTCGGTCTTCACGATGGCGACGCAACACGCAACCTGAATGGAGACCCCGAAACCTGATTATGACACCAAAAACTGCATTTTCTTGCACCCTGGCCTGAACCTCCTTTGCACCCTGCTGTCCCGAGAGGTGGGACCAGAGCGCCCAGCGCCCTGGTCCCCCAGGACCATGGTGCCCAGCGCCCTGGTCCCTGGGTCCTATTTTGGGCCCGGTCTCTTTTGGACTTCGGGTCTTTATGTTTGCAAATTGGAAAATTGTCTTTCCTGGTCGGCCTAAGGTCAGGAAAATCAGTCTATCAGCCCTAATTGACAAGTATATAAACTACATTTGCCTCTCCCATTTGGGTAAGTAGGTCATATGTGTACAAGCGTGGAAATTATACTCAAGCATTCAAGCATTCCTTCAAGCAATTGATCATTTCAAGTCTCCATTCAAGGCTAAGTGTTGCATTCAAGACAAGGATTCAACCATTGAAGAGGAGATCACTTACTACATACTACTACAACATACAACATACAACATCTATACCTTCGCACATAAGGATACAAACATCCTTACAACAAGGTATTAGTACTTGTTTTACATTACGGACATTTACATTTACAACACTTGCTCATTTCTTGGTTAATTCCAAAACCGGGGTTTGACCTAAAGGCAAACCCCTAATCCCTAACCCCCCAATCGTCTTCACTTTTCTGTGTGTAGGTTGCAGGTACGCGGCTAAAATTGAAGATCTGGAATCCTTGTGCAGAGACGAACAGATCCCCCTTCGTTTCGCGGATTTTTCGGAGGACCGTGGCGCTGGGCGCCATTGTCCTGACAACTTTTGCTCAAATTTGCAGGACAGTGTCGTATCGACATTTTACTGCTAATTTCAGGTCCGCAGCTTCATCCTATATCCCTATCTCAGTTTATAAGCAAATCTTTGTCACTTTCTATGCATTCCTAGCTTAATTCTCCTATGCACATTCTTTACAAAAGAGGGTAGCCTTGCTTTCTTAACCCTTGAAACACATTTAGCATCCAATCTTGCATTGTGTGGGATTGGATCTTGTGGGTTTCAACCCCTCTTTTGAATGTAAAGTCTCTCCCCTAAGTGAAAACCATCAACCCTAGTGAATCTCCCTTCTCTCTCTTTGGAGTTGGAAGAGGGGAGAGCAACTAGGGTTCGATCGCGATTTTCCGCTTTACATTTTGGTGAACCCGACGTGAACATCCTTTCTGATTATTCATAATTAGATCTGAAAATTGGATTCCTTGATTACATTTCCATGTTTGATCTTTTGCAAAATTTTAGAGGTTAATTGCATAAAAACCCTAAATTTTCTTTTTAAGTAATTAAACTTGTGAAATGTTTAATTGTTGATGCTTGTTTCAGATCTGCCCTTCTATTACAAATTATCAATTCATATTTGTGCTTTAATTTTGAAAATTAAGTGGTTAAGTGTCAAAACCCTAATTTTTGAAACCCTCTTGATTCAACCTTTGTCCGACAATTTCACTGATCAAAACACCTCCAAATCAGCTGTAACTTTGGATTCCGCAATAAAATCATAATATCTTTCATCCCTGAAAATTTGGAAAAAAGTTGCGAGGACCGTGTGCACTCCGAGCGCCATCGTCCCCGACATTTTTTCCGAAATTTCGGGAGCGAGATCTTACTGTATTTTGCTGCTAAAATCCAGAATTTTGGCTGATTTTATCAATTTTAACACCTTCAAAATTACAGTCAAAGTTGGTCTAGCGATTGCTTGGATTAAGGCTTCTAATCATTCAAAAATCATTGAAATTGAAATTTTGTGTCAAAATTGTGTTCTTACTGTCCTAAATCTGAAAAGTGTGTTTGCATTCATTCGAAATTTCAGTGCTTTATTCAAATTCTTGCAATTTGTGACTTTTGAAATTAAGTGTTTAATTACAACAACTTTAATTTCCGCTTTCAAAATTGAATTTTGCATGAAATTGAGTCAATTTTCAAATTTCAAAATTTGCATTGCTTTTGACATTCCCTCTAAAATCATAAAATTCAAAATTTCAGTTTCCCTCTCTTTTTCAAAATTCAAATTTTGCATTTTTCGACAATCTTGGTAGGGTTCAATTTCGAGATTGCAACTTTAATTTGGCCTATCTATAGATCGTAAAATCACTCAATTTTTTCAGATTAGCTCTAAAATCATCATAACTTTCATCCCTACAAATTTCGAAAAAATTTGTTGGGACCGTGTGCACTCCGAAGCGCCACGGTCCCTGACATTTTTTCTGAAATTTCGGGAGATTGTCCTGATTGTATTTAACAGCTTAAATCCAGAAGATTGGCTAATTTTACTGAAAATTGCTACCTCTAAATTCAAAACTTTCTCTCTCTCTCTAGTGCATGAGTTTTACAACAATAAGCCCTACTTACACTATTCCCGTTAGATGAAGCCGTAGAATTAAGTCTTTCCGAGGTTTAACTACTGAGGAGATGGAACCTAATTTGAATAGCCTTTTTAACAAGGACATGGGTAATTCCTCTAATCCTCCTAATGATGAAGAAGCTCTCCATGAGGTTTCTGAAGAACAACTTTCGAAATTGGATAACCAATTTGACGATTTTCGACAATGGATGTCTCAAGAATACCCCGATAGTCAAGCTCTTCCTTTAATTGAGGGTCTAAAACGTATGCTTCAAAGTGATAAGAATGGAATTGATATTTTGCGTGGTATTGCACACATTGTGGATTCGAATGTGATGCCTATGAAGAGTTGTGCTGAAAATTTGGGTTATACACAACCTCCTACTCAAGTCAATCATTCTATTCCTTTGATGACTTCTATTGCTAGCGTACCTACCTTTACATCAAACATAATGGCTACTTCTACACAAGACATTCCTCCTATGATCACCAGTCATAGGGGCAACCCTTCTTCTTCAATTAACCCTCTTCCTTCATTCAATCCAACTTCTTCATACATTCCTTCAATGAGTGTTCCTATTACATCTCCACAAATGAACATGATGCAAGGGGGCAATTCATTCAATCATTCCATTCCTCCTTGTAGTGTTCCTCCTGTCCAATCATCTCCTATGACTAATTATCATAGAGTCCCACCACCTTACTCTTTACCTTCTTTCAATAACATAACACCTCCATCACAATCTAACACATCTAATATGAATTCTTCGACTGAAGCGACCATTAACAATCTTGCACAAACTGTCTCTTCTTTACAGCAACAAATTGCCTCTATGAATCAATCTAAGTTTAGTGTGCCCACATTTGATGTTGCGATTCAAGCTATCCCTCCTAAACATGTTGAAATCCCGCATTTGGAGCTTTATAATGGTAAAGGTGATCCTCTAACACATGTTAAGACTTTTCAAACAATATGTACTGATTTTGCTTATGACCAAAGGTTGCTTGCAAAATTGTTTACTAGAACATTAAGAGACAAAGCCCTACAATGGTATTGCTCGTTGCCTTCCTATTCTATTACTTCTTTCGAACAACTTGCAAATGCTTTCATTCAACAATTTCAAAACAATATAAGTCCTAAAGTTACTTTGATTGATTTAATGCATTGTAAACAAGGTGTTAAAGAAAAAGTGACTGATTTCATTGGTAGATATAAGCATTTGTATGCTCAAATTTCTTTTCCAGTGCCTGACAATGATATTCAAAGAATCTTTATTTCTAATTTACAAAAAGATATTCGAGACAAACTTCTGTTTTCTGAGTTTACTTCTTTCCAACAGTTGTGTGCAACTCTTCACAATTATCAACTGACTGTGAGTCAAATGGAACACTCACATCCTATGGCTCTGAGTGATAAGGGTGATAGCAGTCAACAACCATTTGGGAAGTTTAAACCGAACAGAGATTCCATCAAATTCAATGAAAACATCATCAACAACAATGTGAATGCAGCATCAGGTGTGCCTCCTATTTCTAAATTTTTCAAGAAAGAAAGAAAGTATACTCCTTTGAATGAATCATTGCATAGTATTATGAATAAGTTATTGGAACAAAATGTGCTTACTCTTCCTCCTATAAGGCAAATTGATCCTGCAAAGATTACTTCACCTTATTTTGATAACAAAGCCTTTTGTCAATTTCATCGTCAGCCTGGGCATGATACTGAAAAAAAAAATTCTTTAAAGGGTAAAATTCAAGATTTGATTGATAATAATACTATTTCTGTTTCTCAAGTGAATGATAAAGGCAATACATCTGTAGCTCCTCCTAATCAAAATCTTCAGATTTTCACTGATCCATTACCTTCTCATACCTCTAATGCAATTGAGGCTAATGATTCCTCTCTCTCATCTGATGGTCTTGTGTCTATGACTCCGAATGTGATTAACTTTATAGAGCAGCAAGAAAACCCTAAAGAACCTTCCATCACATTTGATTCCAATGAAACCATTAGGGCACCTGATGGTCCTTTATACATAGTTGCAAAAGTCAAGAATACACCTTGTCGTGGAGTGCTTATTGATCCTTCGTGCATGATTAATGTTATTACTGAAGAATTTCTTTTTACTTTGCAATTGAATCAAGTGATTTATGACAAAACAGATGTGATTGTGAAACTATTTGATGCATTTTCTTTTCCTGCAATTGGTTCTATTACTTTACCTATTGAGGTCCATAACAAATCCCTTGATGTGAACTTTGCTATTATTCCATCTTCCGAACAATTTCGTGTGAAGCTTGGCTATCCTTGGCTATCTTCCATGAAAGCTATTGCTTCTCCTATTCATAAGTGTTTGAAATTTCCCCATAATGGTGAAGTTGTTACTATCAATCATAGTCTCTTTAAACTAGCTGAAAGAACTTCTAGCATTCCTCTTGATTACTTTTGGCCTAAACAATTCCAATCTCTTCCTCCGCGAAGTGATCATCTTTTCAAATCTTATCAAAAGTGGAAAAAAGATATGATCCTATCTCTAAGTGAACCTAGAACACCTAAACTTGATATTCCTATCGTTCTTGAGAAGGAGGTTCTTCCTTTGAAAGACAAAACTAATGTCTTTCCTCAAGAAGATACCCAACCCATCCCTATGGATGTGACTATGCCTATATCTAATAAACTTCCTAAGAGTAGACCTATACCTCCTCGTCATGATGGACTTTGTCTCCTTCCTAAACCAAATATTCCTCCCTTATATGGAGCAGTTCCTCCTCCTTCCTCTTATGGAGAGAAGAGACCTTCCTCTTCTCCTATTGTTCAGCCTAAGAGACCACAACCTAAACACCCAAGTGATAAGGATGAGAACATTCCTCCTCCTCAATCTTCTCAACTTCCTACTAAGACTAGACGAAATCATTCTGCACGTGAACGCCGGTGAAAGCGTCGTCTTAGAGCTCAAGCAGCTGCTTCTCAAACTTTGCGATCCCCAAAAACACCTTCAACAAGCATTATTCCATTTTCTCCTCAGCCGACGATTGAGCCGAAATCTCCTAAACATAAGATGCATGATGGTCTTGATCCTGTGCGAGTTAAAGATCCTATTTTTATAAATCTTGATGATGATATAGATGAAAATGTTATTCATGATGAAAATGTTACTCCTGTTCATTCTGATAGTGAATATGAACTTGTTGATATTGATAACCATTTATCTAACGAATTTTCTAAAGCACTTATCCTAGCTTCTAGACAAGAACAACGTGGCTTGGAACATGAACATAGCCCTTGTTTGGATCTTGTGATAGCTCCATCTGTTGTGTTGGATGTTCCTCCTCTAGCGTGTTCCCTACCTTCCCAAAACATTGATCAGCAAGATCGGGGGGTAGATGACGTGCTAGACTAGTTACATTAGCATAGCAGATTCTCTCCTCCTCTCTTGTGTTACTTCTTCTATACGTTATTCTCATTCTTCTATTTGTTGTCCTTGGTGTTGTCTACTTGAGGATGATGCAAAGCATTGAGATCTCTTTTGGTCTCTCTCATGTTGACTCAAAAGACACATGTGTTCCCTTCTTCTAGGTGACCTTCCTTGATTGGGGAATGAAGAACAATTATGCATACATACATATGATATACATGAATTATCATACAGCATACTGACCCCGAGGAAAGCGAAGTCACCTCGTGCTTTGTGTTTTGTGTCTATTATCCTTGGGCTTATCTCACACTTGGGGGCTAAATCCTTGTGATAACGTGCTCCTTTCTCATTTCTTATATGTATCACTACCTTAAAGCAATCACCCCCGGTGAGGCGTGTGCGATCGCTTTAACGTAGGGGGGCATACATCCTGTTCATATCTTTTCAAGATACTTGAAAATTTCTTGACAAATTTAGCTTTGCCTTGAAAATTTTTGATATCTTTCTTGCATGACTCATAGTGAGGGAACCTTACTACTGACAGTCATGGTTCTCCCTCGTGATCTTCCCTTTTACTTTGTCAATCGAAGTCGTAAGATCCTTAGTCCACTGGGGGCTTGGTGTATCTTGCCTCCTTGACATGGTGAAAGTCTTTCAATATTGTTTCCTTGTACTTTACCGAAAGTATGAACATACATACTCCCGCTAAAGTGGGGGCTAAATGTAGCGTCCTAAAATTGCGACACTTGCAATTTCGACTGCATTTCGGTCTTCATGATGGTGACGCAACACGCAACCTAAATGGAGACCCCGAAACCTGATTATGACACCAAAAACTGCATTTTCTTGCACCCTGGCCTGAACCTCCTTTGCACCCTGCTGTCCCGGGAGGTGGGACCAGAGTGCCCAGCGCCCTGGTCCTTCAGGACCAGGGCGCCCAGCGCCCTGGTCCCTAGGTCCTATTTTGGGCCGGGTCTCTTTTGGACTTCGGGTCTTTATGTTTGCAAATTGGAAAATTGTCTTTCCTGGTCGGCCTAAGGTCAGGAAAATCAGTCTATCAGCCCTAATTGACAAGTATATAAACTACATTTGCCTCTCCCATTTGGGTAAGTAGGTCATATGTGTACAAGCGTGGAAATTATACTCAAGCATTCAAGCATTCCTTCAAGCAATTGATCATTTCAAGTCTCCATTCAAGGCTAAGTGTTGCATTCAAGACAAGGATTCAACCATTGAAGAGGAGATCACTTACTACATACTACTACAACATACAACATACAACATCTATACCTTCGCACATAAGGATACAAACATCCTTACAACAAGGTATTAGTACTTGTTTTACATTATAGACATTTACATTTACAGCACTTGCTCATTTCTTGGTTAATTCCAAAACCGGGGTTTGACCTAAAGGCAAACCCCTAATCCCTAACCCCCCAATCGTCTTCGCTTTTCTGTGTGTAGGTTGCAGGTACGCGGCTGAAATTGAAGATCTGGAATCCTTGTGCAGAGACGAACAGATCCCCCTTCGTTTCGCGGATTTTTCGGAGGACCGTGGCGCTGGGCGCCATCGTCTCGACAACTTTTGCTCAAATTTGCAGGACAGCGTTGTATTGACATTTTACTGCTAATTCCAGGTCCACAGCTTCATCCTATATCCCTATCTCATTTTATAAGCGAATCTTTGTCACTTTCTATGCATTCCTAGCTTAATTCTCCTATGCACATTCTTTACAAAAGAGGGTAGCCTTGCTTTCTTAACCCTTGAAACACATTTAGCATCCAATCTTGCATTGTGTGGGATTGGATCTTGTGGGTTTCAACCCCTCTTTTGAATGTAAAGTCTCTCCCCTAAGTGAAAACCATCAACCCTAGTGAATCTCCCTTCTCTCTCTTTGGAGTTGGAAGAGGGGAGAGCAACTAGGGTTCGATCGTGATTTTCCGCTTTACAAAAATATCATACAAACATGCATTTAATTAAATGAATACATCCTAAGTTACTTTACATGTACATACTAAATTATTTAAATATCTTACACGTGCATGTGCATTTAAAATTATATATATATATATATATATATATATATATCCTAATTACACATGTCCCCTTAAGACATTTTCAAATTTACATCCTAATTTACTTTACATACATGTACTATTATTTAAATATCTTACATGTGAATGTGAATTTAATTTAATATATAGATCCTAATTGTATGTATCCCCTTAAGACATTTTCAAATTTACATGTATACATGTCCTAATTTAATTAAGATATCATACAAATGTATTTTATTAAATATATTTTAAATTATTTAAATATCTTACATGTCCTAATTTAATATATAATTTTATATTTAACTAAATAATACATACATACATACATACATACATGTCCTAATTTAATAGCAAAATTCATATTTAACTAGACAATATGCTCCACATAAGCCATATATATCACATGTAATTTAAATTCAAACACTACATAATAATTTATTCAATTTTGAAAACAAGTTAAGTTCCAAAATCTTATTAATTCAATTCATGGGCTCAAACACATGTACTATGATATACTAAAACGTTCATACCACATCAAGTGGTTCAAACTAATCGGCAATAACACTTAATATTTTCTCATGATCTTTACTATCTAATCTCCACTTTTGAGACCACCCAAGACGTGGAACTGTATGAAGAATTAGGCCAACATGAATGACCAAGTGGCTATACTGATATACCTTGTTTTCAATTTGATATTCAGTGAAATGAATCCCATGTTGAACAATTTTGACTTGTTTGAAATATGTCCCTTGCACTACAACTGAGCATGCATATGAGAAACAACAAATTAATGAAAGTGTATAAAAATTGAAAATGCATGCATAAAATCAATTAATTAAAACACATGAATCAATTCAAACCTATGGGAAATGACATTCCATCACTCATTTCATCTTTTGTTAACATCTTCCTCTCTTTTGTGCAATGCAATAAATAATAACTAACACCTTCTACATTTCCAGCCTCTGCTATAACTGCAAGGATATCTCCTGCAATTCAAATTTACATGAAAAATTAAAACTTATAAATAAAATGTACTTGATAAAAACTTGCAACAATTTGAAATATATAATTTAAAGAACTATATATGTGTGTGCAATGCACCTTTTTTAATCAATCCTAAAATATGATCATAATCACTAGAAATCAAAGGAATGTCTTCAAAACTTTCGTCCTCATTTTCCTCATGTGTCAGTAACAACTAGTGGCACCAAATTCCATTCACTGACATATCCAAGCTCTTGGTTCTTGCAATTTCCATAGTTTTTTAAAACACAATCACAACAAAAATATGAGTAATCCCTAGTGTACAATGTCCATGAGCGATTATTTATACTCATGACACAATGCAAAGATCTTGTCCCTTCCACCCTCTTGCATCCATGCATTGATCTTCTATCCACACCTGCAAAATGTACATGCATGCACATCTTTGTAAAAAAATAAACTAAACATTTAATTTAATACTACTAAGACAATTCCCTTTTTATTTATATTTTGATTTAACTCAAACTTGAATTTTTTTTTTAAAAAGAGATCGCGTACCTGATATCTCCCAGAACACTCTATATGGAATGGGTTTGTTTGTTCCCGATGATGAACCAAGATGATTTGGTTGCACAAAGTGTTTCTTACACCATTCAACAACATCATGTGCATCATCTACATGATCTCATGTGTAATTTATTTGATTTTTTCTTAGAGCATGTTTGATACAAGCTCCTACACCATCATGTTCACCCTTTCCATGCCCACTCTAAAAAAAACTCCAAACATGTGGTATTTTTCCATTTTGATGATATCTACATAGTGCATAAAATGGCCTTGATGATTTGAATTGTGACACATATCTATCATACCAAACAAAATGTTTAACTATTGTTATGCCTCTCTCTTTCAAATAAAAAAATTCTTAAAGCAATGTTCTACAAAATGTGTGTCATGCTCCTTATCATCACTATTATAAAAGTGATATTATTTCTTAATGATTTTTCAAATGTATTGTCCACACCATCCAAATGCATTTGTGCATGTAGATAACACACATGCACCATAATAGTGATTTTATTTGAAAAGTAATACTTTGATTGAATCTCTTTTTGATGTGCAAAAGAGTAATTTTCTGCAAAGTCCACTACTGATAAAATAGTTCCAGGTGGGAAAGTGTCTCTTAATATTTGAAATTTTTGTTCTTGCCACTTGACAAAAAACTCATGGTGTATGTATGTTTTTATCAACTTATGAAATTTTTCCATAAATGTACCAATAGTTATCTCCTCTTCTACATAATCTAACCTTGTGGATTCCTCACAAAATTTTGTTTCAATTTTTTTGTACTTGTAACTCTTGGAATTTACCATCTTCGTCATGTCAGTATCTTCATTTCTCAAAGGAAATTTAGCCAAGGCTCCACATGTTGCACAAATTCCTTTTATACAATCTATTTTACTAGTTGCATTATCATCTGATTTAGCACATAAGATGGATGCTTTGAATTGACTTGTTCTCTTAGGAGGACCATTTTCATAACCATCACTATCTTCTCTAATCTTTCAAAACACCTAATAGTAGAGATCAAATTCAATGTGACAACGACAACAAGAAGTTTCAAATACTTTGTTTACCTTCACATTATATGGTCTTAACTTTTCAAACATTGTTTGTCCAATCTTTATATGAGGGTTTGATTTACTAAATGACACATACAATTCATGTTTTGTTGTGTCTAACCAATGTTTAATATGGAGATCATAACGATCAGGGCCAATCCTATATTTAATAACATCTCTACTATTTGATGAAGGAAGAGTATTATCATTCCAAAAACTTGACACCAATTTCCTAACAACATCTTCAATCCTATCAAAACAAGGAGCTCTACACATAATTGCCCAATTTCCTTATGAGGTAGTATCATCCAAAGACTTTCTCCTTTTCACATATTTTGATATTATCCTTCTACAAAAACCAAACTTATATGAGAGTGAAGAGATTTATCTTTTTGAGGCATTATTTCATTTAGTATAGATGTCAACATCACTCTTCTTAACATGGTCTTATCTGTCACTCGAGATTTTTTGACCAATGTTCACCAAACCTTTCTTAACAATTTCAACAACAGTTTTTTGTATCTGAGAAGTTTTCCTCTTTTTATTTGTTGTATCTATACCCAACAATTTTAATAGATCTATTAACTCTTTACAAGTAAGTACAATTGATAAAAATTGGGCTTTCTCTAGTGTACTATCAAGATTATCAAAATGAGACATTATTTCTTTTGCACTTTTATTCATTGACCTCATTTTAGTATGTCTAGGTTATTCACTAGGACGTTTCAATTCATCCACATCCATTTCAAGTAAATGATCTAAATTTTTATAAGAAATATTTTTCTTCACCTTTTTAGCTAGATCCACAATATACTCATCCATACCGGTAGAAGGTAACGAGCCTAACCCCTCTCCTTGGACCTCCATTGATTCAACTTGGGCCTCCTCCCTATGTTCTTCAACTATAATGTGTTCTTAAACCTCATCTTCCTCAACTCCCGCTTGAGAACTTCCTTCTTGTTGAGCCCATTCGGCACACAAAATATATATATATATATATATATATATAGAGAGAGAGAGAGAGAGAGAGAGAAAGATAGAGAATTTAAATCAATTAAAACAACATTAAATTTTAAAAGAAAGGTCTTCATTCAAAATATTTGTTAATCTCAGAGATAGAGGCTCTAAAAAGAAATAAGAGAGAGAGCTAGAGAGGTTCCAAAAAGACTTAAGGGGAGGGATAAAGAGAGAGTGATTAAAACAAGAATATTTTTAATACACCAATTCCAAGTATAATTTGCTAATCTAGATAGAGGTCCTAGTAAAGAGATCTTAAAAAAGAGAAAAAAAAAACTGAGGGATATAGAGAAAGAGAGGGGAGGTCTTCAAGACTTTTAAAGGGGGAAAGAGGGAGAAAGAGAGAGAGTCCTAAGAAGACTTAAGGGGTGAGAGAGGGGTCCTAAAAATAAGTTAATTAAAACTAGATTCATTTTAATGCAACAAAATTTCAAATATATAATTTTCTAATCTAGAGAGAGGTCCTAAGAAGGCTTAAGGGGAGAGAGAGAGAGAGAGAGAGGGATCCTAAAGATAAGTTAAAAAAAATGAGAGAGGTCCTAAATGGACTTAAGGGGAGAGAGGGGCACTAAAAATAAATAAGAGAGAGAGAGAGAGAGGTTCTAAAAATACTTAAGGGGAGGGAGAAAGAGAGAGAGTGAAAGAGAAGTTAAATTAAAACAATAATATTTTTAATACACCAATTCCAAGTACAATTTTCTAATCTAGATAGAGGTCCTAGTAAAGAGATCTTAAAAAATAGAGATTAAAAAAAAGACTTAAGGATCTAGAGAGAGGGGGGGTATTCAAGAATTTTAAGGGGGCGAGACGGAGAAAGAGAGAGAGTCCTAAGAAGACTTAAGGGGTGAGAGAGGGGTCCTAAAAATAAGTTAAATTAAAACTAGATTAATTTTAATGCAACAAAATTTCAAAATATATAATTTGCTAATATAGAGAGAGGTCCTAAGAAGGCTTAAGGGAAGAGAAAGGGGTCCTAAAGATAAGTTAAATAAAAACCTAGAGAGGTCCTAAATGGACTTAAAGGGAGAGAGAGAGAGAGAGAGAGGGGGGGGGGTGCACTAAAAAGAAATAAGAGAGAGAGGTAGAGATGTTCTAAAAAGACTTAAGGGGAAGGAGAAAGAAAGAGAGTGAAAGAGAAGTTAAATTAAAACAAGAATATTTTTAATACACCAATTCCAAGTATAATTTGCTAATCTAGATAGAGGTCCTAGTAAAGAGATCTTAAAAAAGAGAGATAAAAAAAAGACTTAAGGATTTAGAGAGAGACAGAGGGGGGGATCTACAAGACTTTTAAGGGGGGAGAGAGGGAGAAATAGAGAGAGTCCTAAGAAGACTTAAGGGGTGAGAGAGGGGTCCTAAAAACAAGTTAAATTAAAACTAGATTTATTTTAATGCAACAAAATTTCAAATATATAATTTGCTAATCTAGAGAGAGGTCCTAAGAAGGCTCAAGGGGAGAGAGAGGGATCCTAAAGATAATAAAAAATGAGAGAGGTCCTAAATGGACTTAAGGGGAGAGAGAGGAGAAATAAAAAGAAATAAGAGAGAGAGGTAGAGAGGTTCTAAAAGGACTTTAGGGGAGAGAGAGAGAGAGAGAGAGAGAGAGAGAGAGAGAGAGAGAGAGAGAGAGAAGTTAAATTAAAACAAGAATATTTTTAATACACCAATCCCAAGTATAATTTTCTAATCTAGAGAGAGGTCCTAGTAAAGAGATCTCAAAAAAGAGAGAAAAAAAAGACTTAAGGATCTAGAGAGAGAGAGGAGGGGGGGTGTTCAATACTTTTAAGGGGGGGGAGAGGGAGAAAGAGAGAGACCTAAGAAGACTTAAGGGGTGAGAGAGGAGTCTTAAAAATAAATTAAATTAAAACTAGATTAATTTTAATGCAACAAAATTTCAAATATATAATTTGATAATCTAGAGAGAGGTCCTAAGAAGGCTTAAGGGGAGAGAGAGTGATCCTAAAGATAAGTTAAATAAAAAACTAGAGAGGTCCTAAATGGACTTAAAGGGAGAGAGAGGGGCACTAAAAAGAAATAAGAGAGAGAGCTAGAGAGGTTCTAAAAAGACTTAAGGGGAGGGAGAAAGTGAGAGAGTGAAAGAGAAGTTAAATTAAAACACGAATATTTTTAATATGTACCAATTCCAAGTATAATTTTCTAATCTAGATAGAGGTCCTAGTAGAGAGATCTTTAAAAATAGAGATTAAAAAAAGACTTAAGGATCTAGAGAGAGGGGGGGGGTCTTCAAGACTTTTAAGGGGGGAGAGAGGGAGAAAGGAGATCCCTAAGAAGACTTGAGGGGTGAGAGAGGGGTCCTAAAAATGAGTTAAATTAAAACTAGATTAATTTTAATGCAACAAAATTTTAAATATATAACTTGTTAATCTAGAGAGAGGTCCTAATAAGAGATCTTAAAAAGAGGGGTCCTAAATGGACTAGAGAGAGAGAGAGAGAGGTTATAAATTCTTAAGGAGGGAGAGAGAAAGAGAGAGAGTGAGAGAAAGAGTCCTAAAATGGGATCTAAGCAAAAAGACTTAAGAGGGAGAGGGGGAAAGACTAAATTAAAACAAGGTTATTTTCAATCCAACCATTTCTAAATTATGTTTGTTACTCTAGATATAGAGGTCCTAATTTAAAGACATCCTAGAAAAAGAGAGGTTGTAAAGGGAGAGAGAGGTCCTAGAGAGAGAGAGAGAGAGAGAGAGAGAGAGAGAGAGAGAGATTCTAAAAAGACTAAGGAGAGAGAAAGAGGAGTTATAAAAATATTTAAGTAGAGCATGATAAACTAATTTCAAATTTGATTATTTTTAATGCATTTATTCAAATTGTCTCATAATTTAAAAAAGCACAAACACACTAAAAAATATTTAATAAAAATAACATAATTTAGAAAAAATTAAGATTAAATTATTTTAAAAATCTATTTAATTAAAATAAAATTATGTAAACTAATTAAGATAAAATTATTTTAAAAATTAATTTAATTAAAATAATTTATAATAATTAACATACAAATTTTACATTAAAAAATATTTAACTAATCAATTAGCACAATTTTAGGTATATAATACATGTATAATTAAATAGAAATTAAGTAAAGATACATGCATGCATAATATCTTTGCATTCTTAGCTCTTGATATCTTTGTTTCGTGTCAGTTGAATACTTCCTTGAAGTTTTATTTTGTCTTGTCCTCTTGTTCCCCATGTCCTTAAAATGACCTTCAAATATCTTCAAATGTCTTAAAAATTATTGCCCTTAAAATGACCTTTAAATGTCTTTTTCCACTAAAAAAATGTGAATTACTTTGATAATTTGTGTTTGAAACAATGAAATAAAACATCTCTATTTATATGAGATTGTTAATTGTAAAAAATATATATTTTCACGTCGGCCAGGGTTCGTACGAATGTCATGTTGGCAATATGCTGGATTTGGTCAAGAGTTGTCATTGATGTCAACATTGTATCCCAGTAGGATCTATTCTGGTTAGTCTTGGTGATCATTTTGGTTTTGGTTGTGATTCTGATCGGTATGATCAGATCTCTGGAATCGGTTTTGGATGATTTTTCTTATGGTTATATGCTTTCTATATTCTGGTGGTTTCATGATTTAGTTATTGCTTTTGGTATTTTCGGTTACCGATTGGTTTGTGCCTTTACTAGCTAGCTTGTGGCTTTACCATCTTCTGGCGTTCCCGGTTAGCTTTACTGGTATGTTGTTTTGGTGACTTGGTTAGTGGATTTTGGGTCTGGCTTATGGATTTAGTTTCTATCATGTTGTTGGTGCTTCTTGACCATATCCCGAGCATTTGGTGACTTTGCATTGGATGGTGTGTTGTTATGGTGGTCCTATTTGGATCTAGTTAAACTTTCACTGAGGGTTTCAACCAACAAGTGAAGCATGTTGGATTCTGGTCTTAGCGGAATCCTCGATGGATATAATTGTTTGGCTACTTGATTTAGGTCCATGCTATGTAATGCAAATCATAATATTGTTATAGTGGCATGGTGTGATGTAATTTTTGTAATTATGGGTTTAGGGTGTAGCTGACCTTGTCAATAAGGTTGATGATATGCATTTATAGGTGACCTATTCATGTAATTTGGATATCGATGGTTATGGTTGGTTAAGTCTATGTTATCAGAGAAAGGATTATGTGTGAATAAAGTCATATCATTCAAGAGAAGGTTGGAAAGGTTTTGTATTGTAGAGAAGACATCAATGCTTAACCAGGACTGTATCAAGCATTTAGTAGATGCTACTTTCACATTTCATTTCTTTTCGTATTGTAGTCCAATGTTTATGTAAGTCAGTGAGACTTCCCTTTGTGATGAGTAGTGCGCTCTAGGTTGTTGGCCTTTCTGCATGTGTATACCCCATTGTAATTATTCATAATACTACTGCAGAGTATTCATATGATTGTGGGTGGGGTTTCCCATCGTGGTTTTTCCCTTTCCGAGTTTTCCATGTCAAAGTATTGATGTTATGTGTGTTGTGCTTTTATGATATATCTTTCATTGTGTTGTGCTTCAGTATAAGGTTTATAATTGAATTAATTATTGTTATTATTAATAAATTGATTCACTCCCCCCCCTCTTAGACTACTATCGGTATCAGTGCATTCCAAAAATTGGTATCAGAGCAAGGTCCTCTTTGTAGAAGCTTAACCGCTTGAGGAGATCTCATGGCAACTGCGTCAAGTTCTACATTCAATCCTTACCAAAAGGAGAGTCTAAGATTTGATGGTACAAATTACAAGATATGGAAGGAGCGAATGAAGATTCATCTTAGATGTCTTGGAGCTGAAGTTTGGGAGATAGTGGAGAAAGGGTATGTACCTCATGATCCTAATTCTAGAACACCAACATTTGTTGATGAATAGAAGAGAGCAAAAGAAGCATTGTCAAGTTCCCTATCTAATGAAAATCTATTGAATGTCATAGATTTGGAGAATGCTAAGTTGATCTGGACAAAGCTTGAAACTCTTTATGAAGGTGACTAGGCTATGAAAATTGCTATACTTGAAGGTTTTCGAGTAAGATATGAAACTTTAAAGATGAAAGAAGATGAGAAGATAAATTCTTTCATGAATAGAGTTAATGAGATTGTCATGGGTATCAAATGTTGTGGTGAATCTGTTAGTGAGGATGAGATGGTGTCAAAAGTTCTAAGAGTTCTACCTCTGGCTTACAAGATGAAGGATACTGCTATCAATGAACTCCGGACAATGTCAAGTACCCCTATGACTAGAGATACATTACTTGGGAAATTGACTACTTTTGAACTTGTAGAACTTGGATATCATAGTGTTGCTAAAACTAAGACTACATTTAAAGCATCTGGCTCTGGTAAATAGAAGATAGATTGGAAAGAGATGTATGATAAGGATATGGAGAAAATTGAGAAAAAAGAAAGAGAGCTTGAAGAGTTGGAAGCCCTGATTGCTAGAAGAATTCCTAAAGGACCAACTGGAAGTAAGTATGAAGGAAAAGTCCCTTTTAAATATTTTTCATGTGATAAGATTGGTCATTTTGCATCTAGATGTCTTGAAAGAGCTACTAGGAATCATGAAAGATTTGTGAGGAATTATAAGCCTAATCCTGAATATCATAGTAGACCTATATTGAGAAGAAATAAGGATAAATCATGTTATTATGCTGGTGATGATGATGATGATGATGATGAACCTATGAGTGGATCCGGTAATGGTGCTTCATCCAGAAAAGATGGGGTCTTTATTTCTATCAAAGATTATTCTCCAGAATCTATCATTGAAGCAACACATACTGAAGAAAAGGACATGATTGTTAAAATTGAAGAGAAGGATGAATGGGTTATAGAAAGTGGATGCTCACATCACACGACTGGTAACAAAAGAAAGTTCTTATCAATGCAAGAATTTGATGGTGGATTGGTCAGATTTGGAGATAACAAGGCATGTATGATCAAAGGCAAGGGAACAATATCATTGGATGGTAAGACTAATACTAATAATGTTTATTATGTTGAAGTCTTAAAGAATAATCTTTTAAGTGTAGGTCAGATGGTGGATAGAGGATTTCATTTACAATTCAAGGATGGAAAATGCAAGATCATTAATAAATTTGGATTGGAGATTGCTTCTGGAACTCGGACCAATGGTTATATCTTTTTTTTGAACTCTGGTGAGAAGGCTTGCTTGATTTCTCAGATTGATAAAAATTGGTTATGGCATAAGAGGATGTGTCATGTGAATTTTGAATGCACATTAAAGATTAGTTCAATACCAGTTGTCAGAGATTTTCCCAAGATTGTTAAACCTCATAATCCGATATGCAGAGAATGTCAAATGGGTAAGCAAGTTAGAACTTCTTTCAGAAGTATACATGATAAATCTAATGAAATCCTTGATCTTATTCATACTGATTTGTGTGGACCGACAACAACTAAAAGCTTTCATGGTGATAGATATTTTATGTTACTTATTGATGACTATTCTAGAATAATGTGGGTAGCATTTTTGAAAGAGAAATTTGAAGCTTTTGAGAAATTCAAAATCTTTAAGGCTATGGTTGAGACTTAGATAGGACTGAAGATAAAGTGCTTAAGATTAGATCATGGTCGTGACTTTACATCCAGTGAGTTCAACAACTTTTGTGAAATGAATGGTATTAGGAGACAACTTTCTGCACCTAGGACCCCAGAGTAGAACGGATTGGTAGAAAGAAAGAACAAAACAATTTTGGATGTTGCAAGGACTATGATGACTGAAGCCAAATTACTTGATATCTATTGGAGAGAGGTTGTCAATACCATTGTATACACTTTCAACAAAGTACACATTAAAGGCGATACCGGTAGGACTCCTTATGAATTATGGTTTGGTCATACTCTTATTGTTAGACATTTCAAAAAATTTGGAAGCAAATGTTACATTAGAAGAGATGATGCATTAGGAAAGTTTGATCCTAGAAGTGATGAAGGAATATTTTTGGGTTATTCTATTAAGAGCAAAGCATATAGATGTTATAAAAAAAAATTGAATAGGATAATGGAAAGCATAAATGTCAAGGTGGATGAGCATGGTAGTAATCAGATCAGAGCATATGATTATGGGTCGGAAGATGAATTTATCAAACCTGAACCGGTAATGCAAGAATCAGTTCAGAACAGTGAACCAGTGATACTGGTAGCATCACAAAATTCAACAATGACAAAGGAACAACAAAATGAGTTAGAAAATCAAGAAAATTCAAGGACTCCCATGTATGTAAAGCTAAATCATTCTGAAGATCAAATCATTGGAGACAAAAGGAAAGGTGTGATGAGTAGGAGAAGGTTAGTTGTTGAAGAGGTATGTTTAATTTCTTAAATTGAACTAGAATTTTTCATTAAAGAAAGGATGAAAATTGGATAAAAGAAATGGAAGAGGAATTAGATCAGATTGAAAAGAATAAGACATGGGAACTTGTACCTAGACCTAAAGACAAGAACATTATTGGAACTAAATGGGTTTTCAGGAACAAATTGAATGAGGAAGGTCAAGTTGTAAGGAAAAAGGCTAGATTGGTTTGCAAAGGTTATTCACGGGAAGAAGGAATTGATTATGGGGAAACTTATGCCCCGGTTGCTAAAATTGAAGCGGTAAGACTTTTTCATGCTTATGCTGCACACAAGAACTACAAAGTATATCAGATGGATGTCAAATGTGCTTTTCTGAATGGATATATTGAAGAGAAATTTTACATTGAACAACCTGATGGATATTCTTTATCAAAAGACAAGGACATGGTTTGCAAATTGAAGAAAGCTTTATATGGACTAAAATGGGCCCCTAGAGCATGGTATGCAAGATTGGATAAGTATCTTTCAAAGCTTGGTTTCAGTAAAGTTAATGCTAATAGTAACTTATATTATAAAATTGAGCATGATGACATATTGATTATTGAAGTCTTTGTGGATTATATCATTTTTGGAGGAGAAGAAGGTTTATGCATGAAATTTGCTAATGATATGAAGAATGAATTTGAAATGTCTATGATTGGTGAGATGAAATTTTTCTTAGGTTTGCAGATTACATAGACTAATAAAGGTATTTTCATTTGTCAATTTAAGTATGTGAAGGAGTTACTTAAGAAATTTAGACTTGAGAATTCTAAACCTGTCGGTACTCCTATGATAACCAGTTGCAAATTATCAAAGGATGACGAGTCACCTAAAGTGAACCTGAGCATATTCAAATCAATGATTTGTGGTTTGTTGTACCTAACTCAAACAAGACCTGATTTAATGAATGTTGTTTTTATTGCTTCTAGGTTTTAGGCAGATCCTAGAGAAACTCATGATATTGTTGTCAAGAGGATATTCAGATATTTGGCAGGTACAACAAAATTTAGGTTATGGTATCCAAAGAATGATGACTTCACATTATGTGCATATACAGATTCTAATTGGGTAAGAGATGTGGATGACCGAAAGAGCACTACTAGCGGTGCATTCTTTCTTGGGAAGAAGTTAGTTTCATGGCTTAGTAAGAAACAATCATGCACTTCATTGTCTACAGCTGAAGAAGAATATGTTGCAGTTGTTACCAACTACACTCAGATTCTATGGATGAAACATATGTTAAAGGATATAAGGGTAAGATATGATGAGCCTATTGTTATTCACTGTGATAATATTGTTTCTATTGATATGTCAAAGAATCTGGTATTTCATTCCAAATCAAAACACATTTCTATAAGGTATAATTTCTTGAAGGAAAAGGTTGAAGCAAAGGAAGTCAAATTGGTCTATGTGCCTACTAAGGAATAGATTGCAAATATTCTAACAAAACCATTTCCTAAAGACACTTTTGAATATCTTAGAGATCAGTTGGGGGTTACCAGCCCTCCGGAAGAGACTTAGAGATGCAGAGATGCATCAATCCGGTGAGCTTATCAGACATACTTTTCTGATCCGGGTTGATGAAGATGGTGCTACTACTCAGGGGGAGTAGTCAGTTGTTTGGTTTAGTATTCTTGGTTTGGTATCCATCCTTTGTCATTGATGTCAAAGGGGGAGAAGGTATTCTTGTGAAAACTGCTAGATCTTTTGATGGTTTTGGAGATTTTTGGCATTCCTTGGCACTTGGATGTTTTTCACATTCAGTGTTGCCATCAATGCCAAAGGGGGAGACTGTTGGCAATATGTTGGATTTGGTTAAGTGTTGTCATTGATGTCAACACTGTATCCCGATTGGAGACTATCCCGATTAGTCTTGGTGATCATTTTGGTTTTGGTTGTGATTTTGATCTGGTATGATCAGATCTCTGGAATTGGTTTTGGATGTTTTTTTTCTGATGGTTATATGCTTGCTATATTCTTGTGGTTTCATGATTTGGTTATCTCTTTTGGTATTTCAGGCTACTGGTTGGTTTGTGCCTTTACCAACTAGCTTTTAGCTTTACCAGCTTATGGCGTTCCCGGTTAGATTTACCAGTATGCTGTTTTGGTGACTTGGTCAGTGGATTTTGGGTCCAGCTTATGGATTTGGTTTCTATTATGTTGTTGGTGCTTCTTAATCATATCTCAAGCATTTGGAGACTTTACATTGGATGGTGTGCTATTATGGTGGTCCTATTTGGATCCGATTAAACTTTCACTGAGAGTTTCTACCAGCAAGTGAAGCGTGTTGGATTTTGGTCTTAGTGGAATCCCCAATGGATATAATTATTTGGTTACTTGATTTAGGTCTGTGCTATGTAATGTAAATCATAATATTGGTCTGGTGGCATCGTGTGATGTAATTTTTGTAATTATGGTTTTATGGGTTTAGGGTTTAGCCGACCTTGTCAATAAGGTTGATGATTTGTATTTATAGGTGACCTATTCATGTAATTTGGATATCGATGGTTATGGTTGGTTAGGTCTGCATTATTAGAGAAAGGATTAAGTGTGAATAAAGTCATATCATTCAGAAGAAGATTGGAAAGGTTTTGTATTGTAGAGAAGACATCAGTGCTTCATGGAAACTCTATCAAGCATTAGCAGATGCTACTTTCACAGTTCATTTCTTTTCGGATTGTAGTCTGATGTTTATGTAAGTCAGTGAGACTTCCCTCTATGATGAGTCATGCGCTCTAGGTTGTTGTCCTTTCTGCATGTGCAAACCCCATTATAATTATTAATAATACTATTGCAGAGTATTCATCTGATTGTGGGTAGGGTTTCCCACCCTGGTTTTTCCCTTTCCAGGTTTTCCACATCAAAATATTGGTTTTATGTGTGTTGTGCTTTCATGATATATCTTTCATTGTGTTATTCTTTGGTATAAGTTTTATAATTGAATTGATTGTTGTTATTATTAGTAAACTGATTCACCCCCCCCCCTCTCAGTTTGTTGTCGGTATTAGTGCATTCCAACACGTCAGCAGTTGGAAATGGAATGGTTCAAATGAACACGACTGTTATATGATTGTTTGTGTCATCCATGTTTTCTCGAAAACTAGTTTGAACGAACTAGGTAGGGTTCGATCGAACCCACTTCACTCGAAGATGTGTTGATCGAACCCACTTCCTAGGCATCTTATGGGCATCTCTCCCCCAATCTCCTCAGACTTATAAGAAAGATGGCTAACCAGGCATCCTGGAGACATTAAAAATGGCGAGTGAACATGATATTTAAAATTAAAACATGGGTTTTTATTCCATTTTTAGCAGCTCGCAAATTTGAAGTACTTACTTTGTAAAGTGGCCCGTCGGAGCTAGTAGTGAGGAAAAAAATAATTTTAAATTAACATATCAAATGTGCTCAGATTTTGACAAAATAAAAATTAGAGATTCTTGTAACCATCCCAAGACCAGTGATGATCTTTGATTTTTGAATTTTGCACATTTTCCGATACACCAAATTTAATTCGGGAGCAGTTTGGAAATAGTTTAAAAACTTGTCAGAACTCCTCCTATCTCCATGAAATCACATAGGCATGTAACCATATGTACCAAAAAACATTTTGCCAAATGGATTTAAAAGATCATTCTTGTACTTCAAAATTTTAATTGTCAAAGTCAGTCATTTAAGCATTTTCCAATTCTTGCATTTATCAAACCTCTCTAAAATTGATCAAGTCCCTGCCTTGAAAAAATATCAAATTTTGTTATTGAGAATCACCATTGCACATATGAGTCCATTGAGGGATGTTGAGAAACTATACCAAATGGATTCTCTAAACTCCACTCTGTGAACAAATTATTAAAGGTCAAAAATGACTACTCTGAAGAATTAGGCATGATGCAAACAACCAACTGAATAAATTAAATTTGGTTTGGATTTAGGAAAATTACCAAATGAGATCTCAAGGCTTTGCAAATGGACATAAGATTTTGTTATTATATAGATAATTATAGGGACCAAATAGTTTGGCATAAAACTCATTTGAGTGTGAAATATTGATTTCCACATAAGACCACTTTGATAGGTATTATGAATGGTAATGGTAAAACCTAAAAAAGTTGCATTTGGTTTAGGCATTGAAAAAATATCAAACATGATCCAAAGATATTGAGGATGGGCAAAGGGTTACATTGTCATAGGGTAAATTTAGAGGAATAGTTGATTTGGCAAGAGAACATTAGGCACCAAAATATTGAGCTTTAAAAGTGGCTACGTGAAAGGCTTTACCATATGCACTATAAAACTTTTTCAAACTCCTAAAACTTGTTGCTTCAAAAACATATGAAATTTGACTGTGGGGGGGGTAAAAATGAACATATGGAATCACTGATAGTAAAGGAGGAGGGTTATCATGTAGTCTTCCATGAAAATGACAAAATTTCAAATTATGGTCCTCTAAAGTAGGCCTTTAGGGAAGATTTTGTAAGGGTGCCTTTGAGTTTCATAACTTAATCTGTATCATTAGCACTTCAAATTTTGTCAAAATTTTGAAGGTTCTAACAGAGAATATGACTCTCACCCTCCAAAGGGTGTAGGGGGCACCTCCCGGTAAAATAAAATATAAATTATTTTCCCTTATAGCTCCCAATCATAAACATATGCATGCATACAATGGAGTTCCACATAATTTCACGATGGTACTCATACCACATAATAAAACCCTTGGGTATTCATACCCATCTTAATAGCATAATTTCACATTATATCAAGGTGGTACTCATACCACAAAATAATCCATGGGTACTCTTACCATTTTGACAACATAACCTTACTAAAAATCATGGGGGCACTCATACCACAAAATAAGCCCAAAGGTACTCATACCCTTCTCGAAAGTGCCTCATCCTACCCCTTGACAACACAACACAACACAAAGAAAATTCAAACAAAGTGAACCAAAATTCAAGAAGCAACTCTTAGTAAAATTTCAAATAGGAAACTCCCAATATATTTCCCCACCAAAACACATACATTCACACTTTAAATCAAATATGAACAATAGATCGATATCAAATTCAAACAATAAATAGGAGATCAAATACATGTACTAGATGGAAAATCAACACAAGCTATAGATTGGAGACATAACTCACTTTAACAAGCCCTTCTACAACTTGAACCAACCATCTCTATGCTCCCTTCTCTTCCTTACCATTCCCTAAAATTCATGGAAGAAGGAGAAAAAAAATGGCCAAAAATTCCCCCTTACACCTACCTTACCCAATTTTATAACCAAAGGGTTTGAATGTGAAAATGGATGAGAGAAGTCCAAGTGGCCTCTCATCATTCCATCCATCTACTCCATAGAATAATTCCACTTCTCATTCCCTAAACCATCTACATACCCACTGAATTACACCTTGTGAACTCTCAACCAATTCTCTCTCACCTCTTGGGAGAAAAGATGTTGAGAAGGGAATCCTATCCACTCTAACCACCTTCCAAATTCGTGCATGACTTTTAACTCAATTTTAAAATGGATTAAAGTCATTATTTTAGCAACATAACACTTTAAAAATACCCCCAAACCTATACTACACCCTTAGGGACTTAGATTTCTTTGCCAAAAAGGCTTAATGGGAATAAAGGCCTAGAAACACAAATCAAAAAGATAAAAAATTTCCACAAGATATCATGCACACTACCATAACACTTTCAAAGTTAAAACCCCAAAACAACATTAAACATCTTAACACAATACCACAATCACACTCAATTTTAAAATTCGTGCATGACTTTTAACTCAATTTTAAAATGGATTAAAGTCATTATTTTAGCAACATAACACTTTAAAAATACCCCCAAACCTATACTACACCCTTAGGGACTTAGATTTCTTTGCCAAAAAGGCTTAATGGGAATAAAGGCCTAGAAACACAAATCAAAAAGATAAAAAATTCCCACAAGATATCATGCACAATACCATAACACTTTTAAAGTTAAAACCCCAAAACAACATTAAACATCTTAACACAATACCACAATCACACTCAAGCTCACACTTACGAAATAAAACATAGATACAACACTAACATATGATCCAATCTCCTCCATATGAGAGATGATCGACCACATTGACAAATCAAATTAAGGAGTGAGAGCTCAACTCCAATTTCCCATTGGCATGTACCTACACACTCGCAATTGGCATCAGTAATGAACCCATAGATCATATATGAAATAACAATACAAATTTGCAAAATAATGAACATCAATTGCACTACATCCAAGGACTAATAATTATATCACATCATCTTGACATAGGAAATTGCATCATAAAAAATCATCATTAGATACTGATCATTATCATCATAAATAACTTAATAATATCTTTCACGCATCTCTAAAATATCTTGAGTAAACATTATAGCATCATCATCATAATAAAGCATCAAGGTCAAGCATATGGAAATAGATTGTAACCTCTCATCAATAAATTGGCAATCATCCATAATATAAAATATACATGTCAACCTTAATTTCTAACATAATCACAAACATTGATCATATCACATAGGCTATGAATGAAGAAGAGTAGCTCATAGTCATAATACACATTAGCCTCCACACATCTAACTAGAAACTTCAACATCAAAATACAACATCACTTTAACACAACTACTCTATGCTTCAACATCTTGATATTCAAGAACTCAACTTATAAAACCCGATCAATCTTATGACATCATATCTATGGTAGGACTATAAGTACACCTTAAAATATGAACACTCCAATGGAACGTAATAAACCATGAATGAATTACAAGAACACACAACTAAGTTATTAGGGCCACAATAGGGGTGGCATCACATTTCCACCTTAGGTGGGTTGATATATTTTCACTCTACTCATCATGTCATGAGATAACAACACTTTTTATTGTCTCATTCACTCACCTTGGCTATGTAACCAAGGGGATCTCCTATGTATTTTTGGTCTTGCTTATTGCATCATTGATGAGAATATATTTTGTTCTTGTCTTTATTGTTCTCTCTTATCATTGTGATATTCAATAGGCCTCTAAATCATGGGTGCCTATCTCCACAACCAATTATTACATGGTATCAGAGCCTATAGAGCACCTTTGATAGTCATTTTGGAGAGATCTTGGTACATTTGAAGGTTGGCATCTTTAGATATTTATGGCACAACACATTTCTAGAGCTTCCAAGGCCAAATTTGAGCTCGCCATTATATTTGGGAGGTCATTTCCATGAATTTTGACTACAAATTTGCCTATATTCTAGGTAAAATTGTTTTTGTAGAAAAAGAAATTAGTAGGAGGGCCATGCTGAGAAGCAGATTGTAAAAAATATTCTATTGTTAGTATTATTTCTAAAGAATTGTTAGATCTGATCAATTATATGTTCTAGGTGAATTTTTTTCTAATAAAACAACATTATTTGTTCAAGAAAATATTTATCTATTTGGGGTAAAATATTTTCTATATTAGACAAATTTGTATTGGTATATGCGCTTGCTTGTGCGAAGCAATTTCATCTGTTTGTAGAAAAGTTTTTGTTGACTCCTTATCTAGATTGAGCCTCTTGCCTGGTCCTATTACTCATCACAACATTTGATGGTTGATTGACATATTACACTCCAGTTTTATATATTGGTAGTTTTATATATTGGATCCACTCTTATCCTTGAGACTAATCGATTATCTACCATTGTTGTTGGTTTTAGATATCTCTGCACAAGCCCATATACTACTCTACGATTCACATTAATAGTGGGTTTTTTGGCCCATGCATTGCAAAGGCCCATTTCATTCTTAGATTCAGTGGTTGCATATTGATTTGGAGGGCATATTGCTATGGGCAGGGCCACAAGGTTTGAGCTTGGTCGTGTTACACTTGATTCGCATCCTTTCACAACCTATGCATGTGGGTGCCTCTTCAAATTTTACTTGGCACTTGAATTTGGCTCATAAGTCCTTTGATCGAGACACATATATCTTCCTAGTGCACATAGAGAATTCATTCCTTATTAACTAAAGCACATTGATATTATGGATCAGGTTACAACACCATTGTATTGGAGATTGACTGTTTCATTTCTACAAAAAGATGTGCACATAAGGATATGTACTTTTTAAAAATCAGTTGTAATTTCTTTATTTTCAGAGCCTATGTAGGTACTCACTTGTGTGGGATGTGGAGTGTGGAGTGAGGAGGCCCCAAATGGGCCCCTCCACTTATATTTTTTAAAGTTTATTTTGATTAAAACTTTTTAATCATTTTTTAATAGAAAAAAAAGGGTATTTGTTTATTACCATAGGCATATGCTATAGATCAAAGAATATTCTCTTCTTATGAGATGTAAATGTCAACATATGTCAGAGAATTTTTGCCCCCCTCTCCACTTTTATTTTCAGTATTAAAGGTGATTTTCAAATGGCAATATCTCAAGCTCAAGACCTTGTTTTTCAGTGCAATTTTTTTTTTGATTTGCGGTGGAATTTCATGCTCTTCACAGTGGTGTAGGTGGTTTTCCATTTTTATGCATGCTTTTTTCAACATTTTTTTAATTTTTTTTAACAGCTTTAGCAGAGTAATCCCCATTTTTGCAACTTTGGAGGCTTTCTTCAAGCTCATACAAACTCCTTTTCAGGTGTCATTTTTTTAAAAAAGTGAATAACTTTTTCTCTACTTTGATTTGGTGCTATTAATTTTTTATCATTGTGAGTAGAAATATGACTTTTAGAACTTGTTCTTTTTAGGCCAATTTTGGCATATGTAATGCTTAGATCTCAGTCAGGTCTTTTGCATCAGTAATTTGATTTTGTTGCTATTAGATTTGTGTGAATGTTGTCATTGATGTCAAACTCAGTGATCCGGTTAGGACTAGATGTGGCATGTTGAGCAACAATGGAAGATAGGTATGTATGTGATATGAAGCAGTAAGGCATATATGATCTACTGGAGTTATTTCTAAAAGATCCTCCTCTTTGGAATCTTGTGTTTTGCTTATCATGGTTTGTATCCTATTTCGGTATCAGTTGCATCAATTATATCAGTTGTATTGTTATCTGAATGGTTATATTGCATTATGATTTATGGTTCTATATTCTGGAATATATGGCATTTGTATCTTGAAGTTGGAAGTTGTTGTGCTTGGATTTTGTGCTTATGGGTCTGTATCTATGGGTCCAGTAGACCCTTGTTTTATCTTGGTAATCAAGGAGTATGTTTTGGTATGGATGGTATTCAGTGAAGCAAGTGTGTGGAATAGTAGAGCATGTGTGTGTGTTGTATGGAGGAGTAAGAGCATGTGAGTGATAGAGTTGTGGACAAAAGAGAACTTGTAGGAAGAGAGCGGTATATAGTGTGAGCAGTGGAATATGATATATGAGTGAAGGTTTGTATGAAGAAGAGTCAGAGTGCAGACAATGTTCCAATAATATTTTACCAGATGTGCAGCAAGTAGTTGGTTTAGTAGAGTGCAGTCACAATGGTGCAACAATCCTTTACTAGATCTGTTGCAAGCAGTTGTGGATAGGTTGAAGAGATCCCTTATCGGATCTGTTGTGAGTTTTTGTGAGTTGATATTTGGTAAAGGAGCACCTAGGTGGCCATATGCTTCTTTTTGGCCATCATGAGTTTTTTTCAAGTTTTATGATATTTCAAGTAATAATAAGTTCCTATGGACCATTTCATGTCATCTCATATCATTTGTAATCATCTCATGTCAATTTGTAAGGCCATTGGTGACACTGGATTCATGTAAGCCTATAAGGCTCTAGTTGGGTCAAAGTTGGTCAACTCCCTCAAATGTACCCAAATGGAGTGAAAATGATGTAATAAGTGTTCTAGGGTCTATTTTTATATGTTTTTAAGGTATTTGTGAAGTTTTGAGTCCACATGTTGAGTAGATCAAAAATTGTCAAAGAGATGGAAAAGTTGCTTAAGCAGCTTTTACATCTTTTAATGAAAGTTGTTTTCCAAAGGTTACCCCTTTTCAAAAATCATTTGGGGATGTTGGTTTGGATCTTTAGGAGTTTAAATACCCCTATTTTTATCATTATTGGGGTTTTTGAGATCATATGTAACCTTTGGAGGAGAAAAACCAATAAAACTAGAAGCATTTTTTCCTATAATTTTCTGCAACAACGCTACTATTTTAATCATAAATTTCATGTATGACAAAATTATTATGTGAGACCAAATAAATTTATTATCCCTATGAATCACCTTTCATTCGAAACCATTTTTGTTTAATTTCATTGATTTTTGAGCTCGATACAAGCATTTTTCTAAAAGTGGGTCTGAAACCCTTGTTTTGAGGGTTGTTACAAAGAAATGAAGAGATCTCGCCATCCCACTAATATTTGAAGAAAAAAATTTGGTTGGATAGTATGTGTTGGGGTACTTAAAGTGGGTTTTCAATTATTTTTGTAGGAGATGTGTTTTGGAGCACAAATGAAGCATTGATTGCCTAACATCATCATGTGTTACGCCAAGTAAGCATGAGAATGAGGGTTGGAGTAGGTCTGAGACAAATTTGAATGCTTGGGAACCAAAATTTGGTGGAATTGGTGGTTTTGAGATATAATAAAATTTCTAGAACCCAATTCTTGGTGTTTGTGCATGTTTTTGGGGCATCTCCTTTGTAAAAGTGACCTATTTGCCCCTTAAAAATGAGGACAACAATTTTTTTGACCCAAATGTTACAAAACAACCTATAGTGATTTTTAAATATTTTATGTAACTCCCAAAAGGGCACCTCAAAATGGTTTTTTTTTGTGCCTATGGTCCGGGTTTGAGGAGTTAAGGTCAATAAAACCAATCAAGTAGGGCTAGTAGGCCTAGTAGCCTTGTGTGAAGGAAGTATTCCCATTAGTAGTTCCCAATCAATGACAAGTGTTGGAATGGTTTTTTGGGGGCCTACTAAGTGCCATAATATGCCAAGAATATTTTCCTCATGAAATGTACGTCCTAACCCTTTGCTATCCTAAAAAAGTTCATTTTGACTTGGTTGTGGGGTACCCGGGTGTAGCAACTTTGTAGAGTTTGAATGCCAAAGGTCTTGTAACCTTGTAATGTATTTCGTTTGATGTAAATCATTTCTATTTTCCTCTGCATAAAAGTGGTATCAAAGCAAGGGGGTAGATTCCTTGAAGGAGATAATTGAAGGTTTAAGAGAAAATTGAGTAAGGGGTTGAATACAAGATGCCTTCTAAGAATGTTGGTACTGCTAGAGAGTTGCAGGAGTTGAGAGACAGGAATACCAAGTTGCAAGACTCCTGCAATGCTATGTTGAAAAGGCTTGAATCCTTGGAGTCAAATCAGAGAAGAAATGTTGGTATGGGAGATGTGAGTGATGAAGAGGAAGAAGAAGAAGAGTTTCAAGAAGCAGAAGAGGAAGAGCAGATAGATCCTGAAGAGCAGTGGACACTCATATTGTTGAAGGTAGTGAATGATGATCAATATAAGGTAAGATTTGATTTACCTATGTATGGTGGGAACTTGAATGAGGAAGAACTACTAGATTGGATTGAAGCCATGGACACTTACTTTGAAAGTGAAGATGTACCTGATGATCAAATGGTTAAGGTGGCAAAGACCAAATTGAAAGGGCATGCACTTCTATTGTGGAATTATGAACAAGATGAGAGGTTAAAGAGGGAAAAATACAAGATAACATCTTGGGACAAGATGGTTGCAAAACTGAAATGTAAATTCCTTCCTAGAAATTATGAAGTTCAATTGTTTAAGAAGTTGCAAAGTTTAAAACAAAAAGACTTAAATGTGAAGACATATACTAATGAGTTTTATAAGTTAAGTATAAGGGTAGGTAGAGATGAAGATGAAGTTGAAAAAGTGGCTAGATATATTGGTGGAGTTAGATTTAATATACAAGATGAATTGGTTGTTGCTAACCCCAGAACTGTGGAAGAGTGTTTTCAATTGGATCTTAGGGTGGAGGAGAAGATAAATAGAAGGCAAGATAAGTCTAATAAAGGAAGAGGGATCAATACAAGAGGAAGATGATTTTTTTCTACAAGAAAGTAGTCTTATGAGGACCAAGAAGAAGCAAATAAGGGTAAGGAACCAAGTGCTGATGCAAGAGGTGGCTTTAGAGGTTCAAGAGGCAAATTTGGAGGAGGAAGAAACTCAAATGTATTTATAGGTAGATGTTACAATTGCCAAGAGGTTGGGCACCCAACATTCAAGTGTCTGGAAAGGAAAGGGTCTACATCAAGTGATGGTGAAAGAAGGAATGAAAAGAGAGTCCATTATGTGCAAGAAGAGGAGGGTGAGGGTGTCGACTCTCCAATTAGATATGTTGATCCCAAAGTAGAGAAATCATTGATGGTGAGAAGAACTTTGTTGAAGACGCCCAAGGAGAAATATATCAACCAAAGGAGGATATTTAGGACTACATGAAAGTGTAGACGTAAGGTATGCAAAGTTGTCATTGATTCAGGTTCACAAGACAATATGGTATCTAGGGAGATTTTATACAAGTTGAATCTAGGTAGAATACCACATGAAGCACCTTATAAATTCTCTTGGGTAAATGATAATCAACCATTGTTGGCAAATGAACAAGAATTTGTTGAGTTTCAGATTGGTCAGTACAAGGATAGGGTTTTATGTGATACCCTACCTATGGATTATTGTCATTTGTTATTAGGAAGACCCTAGCAATTTGATAGAGAATCAATGTATGATGGTAGAGAGAATACCTACCTAATCAAGAAGGATGAAAAAGCATTTAGACTAACTTCTTTGCAGGGAGATGAGAAGGTGAAAGGTAAAACCAAGATGGTGATGTTTGGCAAGAAGGAGCCTCTAAGGTGTGATGAAGTTGAAGCCATTTCAAGACTTGATAACATCGAGACAATCAGGTTGTTTGATAGAGTGATGATTGGGACAGTCATGTGTCCATTTGTGGAAGACAAGATCAACCAAAAAACTGGCGTTGTAGGTGCAGCAACTCTATTTCAGAAGGGAAGGACTGAAAATGCAATGGCAAGAGTGCAAGTGCAAGCACCACATGACATCTACATGTGTGAACCAAGAATGGCAATACTTTGTAACCCTTTTATATCTGATATGAGTTTGTATTATGTTGTGTGTCCTTTTTTTGTAGGGGTCCAAGGTGTTCAACATCAGCATGGATTTAGATGACACTCATGGGACATGCTTTTTCCTTTAGGGGGGGTGTATGGTGCAAGAGCACCTAGGTGGCCATATGCTTCTTTTTGGCCATCATGAGTTGTTTTCAAGTTTTGTTCTATTTCAAGTTGCAATAAGGTCCTAGGGACAATTTTATGTCATCTCATATCATTTGTAATCATCTCATGTCAATTTGTAAGGCCATTGGTGCCATTGGAGTCATGTAAGCCTATAAGGCTCTAATTGGTTCAAAGTTGTTCAACTCCCTCAAATGTACCCAAATGGAGTGAAAATGATGTAATAAGTGTTATATGGTCTATTTTTTATATGTTTTTAAGGTATTTGTGAAGTTTTGAGTCCATATGTTGAGTAGATAAAAAATTGTTAAAAATATGGAAAAGTTGCTTAAGCAACTTTTACATCTTTTAATGAAAGTTGTTTTCCAACAGTTACCCCTTTTCAAAAATCAGTTGGGGATGTTGGCTTTGGTCTTGAGGAGTTTAAATACCCCCATTTTGGTCATTATTGGGGTTGTTAAGATCATATGTAACCTTTAGAGCAGAAAAATCAATAAAACTAGAAGCATTTTTTCCTGCAACTTTTTGCAACAACACTGCTATTTTGATCATAAATTTTGTGTATGGCCAAATGAATATGCGAGACAAAAAATAATTTGTTAACCCTGTGAATCAAATTTAATTTGGCACCATTTTTTTTTAATTTAATTGAGTTTTGAGCCCAATACAAGCATTTTTCTAAAAGTGGGTTCCGAAACCCTTGTTTAGAGGGTTGTTACAAAGAAATGAAGAGCTCTCACCATCCCTCTAAGATTTGAAGCCCAAATTTTGTGGAATTTTATATTTGGGTACTTGAAGTGGGTTTTCAATTATTTTTGTAGGAGATGTGTTTTGGAGAATAAATGAAGCATTGATTGCCTAACATCATCATGTGTTAGGCCAAGTAAGCATGAGAATGAGGGTTGGAGTAGATGTGAGACAAATTTGAATGCTTGGGCACCAAAAGTTGGTGGAATTGGTGGTTTGGAGACATGATAAAAGTTTTTAAAACCTTTTCCTAGTGTTTGTGCATGTTTTTAGGGTATCTCCTTTGTAAAAGTGACCTATTTGCCCCTTCAAAATGAGGACAACAATTGTTTTGACCCAAACGTTACAAAACAACCTATAGTTATTTTTACATATCTTATGTAACTCCCAAAAGGGTATCTAAAAATGGTTTTTTTGTTTTCCTATGGTCCAAGTTTGAGGAGTTAAGGTCAACAAAACCAGTCAGGTAGGGCTAGTAGGCCTAGTAGCCTTGTGTGAAGGAAGTATTCCCATTAGTAGTTCCCAATCAATTCCAAGTGATGGAATGGTTTTTTTGGGGGGTGTTATAAGTTTTCATAATATTCCAAGAACATTTTCCTCATGAAATTTATATACTAACCCTCTGTTGTCCTAAAAAAGTTCATTTTGACTTGGTTGTGGGGTACCCGGGTGTAGCAACTTTGGAGAGTTTGAATGCCAAAGGTCTTCTAACCTTGTAATGTATTTTGTTTGATGTAAATACATTATATTTTACTCTACATAAAATTTGTATCAGAGCAAGGGAGTAGATTCATTGAAGGAGATAATTGAAGGTTTAAGAGAAAAGTGAGTAAGCGGTTGAAGACAAGATGCCTCCTAAGAATGTTGGTGTTGTTAGAGAGTTGTAGGAGTTGAGAGAGAGGAATACCAAGTTTCAAGACTCCTAAAATGCTATATTAAAAAGGATTGAATCCTTGGAGTCAAATCAGAGAAGAAATGTTGACATGGGAGATGTGAGTGATGAAGAGGAAGAAGAAGAAGAGTTTCAAGAAGCAGAAGAGGAAGAGCAGATAGATCCTAAAGAGAAGTGGACACTCATATTGTTGAAGGTAGTGAACGATGATAAATATAAGGTAAGATTTGATTTACCTATGTATGGTGGGAACTTGAATGAGGAAGAACTACTAGATTGGATTGCAGCCATGGACACTTACTTTGAAAGTGAAGATGTACCTGATGATCAAATGGTTAAGGTGGCAAAGACCAAATTGAAAGGGCATGCACTTCTATTATGGAATAATGAACAAGTTGAGAGGAGAAAGAGGGGAAAATCCAACATAACATCTTAGGATAGGATGGTTGCAAAACTGAAATGTAAATTCCTTCCTAGAGATTATGAAGTTCAATTGTTTAAGAAGTTGCAAAGTTTAAAACAAAAAGACTTAGATGTGAAGACATATACATATGAGTTTTATAAGTTAAGTATAAGGGTAGGTAGGGATGAAGATGAAGTTGAAAAAGTGGCTAGCTATCTTGGTGGCCTCAGATTTAATATACAAGATGAATTGGTTGTTGCTAACCTCAAAACCGTGGAAGAGTTTTATCAATTGGATCTTAGGGCGGAGGAGAAGATAAAATGAAGGCAAGATAAGTCCAATAAAGGAAGAGGCAACAATAAAAGAGGAAGAGGATTTTTTTCTACAAGCAAGCAATCTTATGATGACCAAGAAGAAGCAAGTAAGGGTAAGGAACTAAGTGTTGATGCAAGAGGTGGCTTTAGAGGTTCAAGAGGTAGATTTGGAGGAGGAAGAAACTCAAATGTCTTTACAGGTAGATGTTACAATTTCCAAGAGGTTGGGCACCCAGCATTCAAGTGTCTGAAAAGGCAAGGATCCACATTAAGTGGTGGTGAAAGAAGGAATGAAAAGAGAGTCCATTATGTGCAAGAAGAGGAGGGTGAGAGTGTCAACTCTCCAATTAGATATGTTGATCCTGAAGTAGGGGAATCATTGATGGTGAGAAGAAATTTGTTGAAGATGCCCAAGGAGAAAGACATCAGCTAAAGGAGGAGATTATTCAGGACTACATGCAAGTGTAGAGGTAAGGTATGCAAAGTTGTCATTGATTCAGGTTCACAAGATAATATGGTATCTAGGGAGATGGTAGACAAGTTGAATCTAGATAGAATACCACATGAAGAACCTTATAAATTCTCTTGGGTAAATGAAAATCAGTCATTGTTGGTAAATGAACAAGAATTTGTTGAGTTTCAGATTGGCGAGTACAAGGATAGGGTTTTATGTGATGTCCTACCTATGGATTGTTGCCATTTGTTATTGGGAAGACCTTCCAATTTGATAGAGAATCAATCTATGATGGTAGAGAGAATACCTACCTAATCAAGAAGGATGTAAAAGCATTTAGACTAACTTCTTTGTAGGGAGATGAGAAGGTGAAAGGTAAAACCAAGATGGTGATGTTTGGCAAGAAGGACCCTCTAAGGTGTGATGAAGTTGAAGCCATTTCAAGATTTGATAGAATTAAGACAACCGGGTTGTTTGATGGAGTGATGATTGGGACAATCATGTGTCCATTTGTGGAGGACAAGATCAACCAAAAAATAGAGGTTGCAGGTGCAACAAGTCTAGTTCAGAATGGAAGGACTGAAAATGCAATGGCAAGAGTGTAAATGCAAGCACCACACAACACCTATGTGTGTGAACCAAGAATGACAATGCTTTGTAAACCTTTTATATCTGATATGAGTTTTTATTTTGTTCTATCATTTTGTTGTAGGGGTCTAAGGTTTTCAACATCAGCATGGAGTTGGATGACACTCATGGGACATGCTTTTTCCTTTGGGGGGGTGTATGGTGCAAGAGTACTTAGGTGGTCATATGCTTATTTTTGGACATCATGAGTTGTTTTCAAGTTTTGTGATATTTCAAGTTGTAATAAGGTCCTATGGAAAATTTTATGTCATCTCATATCATTTTTAATCATCTCATGTCATTTTGTAAGGCCATTGGTGCCATTGGAGTCATGTAAGCCTATAAGGCTCTAGTTGGGTCAAACTTGGTCAACTCCCTCAAATGTACCCAAATGGAGTGAAAATGATGTAATAAGTGTTATAGGGTCTATTTTTATATGTTTTGAAGGTATTTATGAAGTTTTGAGTCCATATGTTGAGTAGATAAAAAATTGTCAAAAAGATGGAAAAGTTGCTTAAGCAACTTTTACATCCTTTAATGAAAGTTGTTTTTGATGCAAAGGGTTTGGTGTTAATGAACAATCTCTTTGGCTTCTTCTATGGGTTAGAACTTGGCACCATACAATGGTCCAATTCCTTCAACCTTCCAAAGGTTTTTAAGCTTTCCCTTGACCCCTCCCAAGGATCAATCCACTTAGGACAACTTGGTTTCACAAGGAGACTCCTACTCCTATGTACTCAACCCCCTAAACCAAGGCACCTCACAACCCCAAACCCTTTCCAAAAGGACCTTTTGATAAAATGGTGAAATATGTCATGCATGGGTGTTTGAACATGTTTGACATTGTCTTTGCATTGATTTGGACCTATTTGGTCTGTTCTTACAAGCCCCTTATGTCTTTTGTTCTTAGTGACCTAGGAAACAAGGCAAGCAATTAGTCCTCTGTTTGGGATTTTTCCTCTTTATCTACCAATCTCTCTGAACAACCCCTTGAACAAATTTTATATTTAGACATCCATTTGGATCCCCTAAAGGATTTCAAACTTTTGCATCTGGGTTTTGAATGTAAGTACTCGAACCCTATTGTGCCTATTTTGGCCTTGTTAGCCAATATAGAGGTTTTGGGCTTCAAAGCCTTCACCAGACATATGAGAATGAAGATTGGAATTTATGAAAATGTCTACACGTTTCTAAGGGTCCCCTCCATGCAAGGTTTGATCACTGTTCGGTTCATTGTTCCAAGTATTTAATCAATCCTTCACTGCACAGACTTGCCACATGGGAAATGTCAAGTCTAGGGCATCACTCCAAAAATGCAAGGTGAGATCTCCTAATTTCAAAACTAATAAAATAATATAATATACATAGTGAACCAACATTCCCCAGGGTTTCAGACCATTCCCATAGAGGAATGTTGAGTAGTGGCACCTTTTGCATCCAAACCCTAATTTTTGGGGTTTTCCTAGGCAGCGAGGAAGAAAATTCAATAACTTTGCAACCACTGAGTTTCAAGTCCTCAAACCTACATCAAATTAAAGATGATTCACTGTTACAACCTATTCAAGACATTATCCCTTCTATATGTCTGTACAGATCCGTACCAAAGTCAAGAACACAAGAAAATGCAGTAAAAATGATAGTTGCAGAGTTGTTTGAAGTATAAATTTCATTCAAAGTCTCTATCTAACCTTTGGGAATAATTACTCGGGCTTAAATAATTCCAAGGAACTCCTCTAACCACCTCCCAACGTACAAGTTCAACCAATTAGCCATTGGGTAACCACAACTCAAATTTTGACAAATTCGCCTATGACAACATGGCAACTTTGGACAAATTATTACATTACAAACTTGCCTTCGCACCAAAGGATACATAGTGGACACACAATGCCTCTAGGACCCCTAAACACCAAAAACATAAATAAAATTCCCATACAATGCTTTTGACCAAGTACACACACCTTGGATCCTTAGGGCTTATTACATAGCATTGGACCTACCACATCCATTTAGGACCTAATCAAGAAACCTTCAAGGAAACACATTATGTTGCATTCAAACACATGTTGAAAATATGCTAGCACACCTTTGATTTCCCCTACACCATACTCCTCGGGACAAGAAAACTCAAGTCCCTTGAGTTTCTAATTGGGTGACCGGGGTTCCATTCTGTATGATGTCACTTTAAGACATCCAAGTAGCTTCAAACTCAGGGAGGACCTTTCACTTGACCAGGTAGTCCTTGTAGACCCCTCTTCTGGTTTGCTTGGTCACCTTGGAATCAAGGATACTCTCCAACTCCAATGGTTTGCTAGGTGGAAAATCCTTCACCCAGTCTACATCCTCTTCTACAAGAGATGAACCAGGTGCTGCATCAGGTAAAGAACCCTTGAAGGTTGTCAAATCACATATATTGAAAATGGGAGAGATCCCCAAATCTGGTGGAAGTTCAACCTCATAAGCATTGTTACCAAATTTATAAACCACCCGAAGAGGACCTATCTTCTTCATGAGTAGCTTGGATGGTTGGCCCTTTGGTAGCCTTTCTTTCCTTAGGTAGGCCATCACCAAATCTCCTACCTTAAACTGAACATCCCTTCTCTTAACATCTGCCCTGAGTTTGTATTTTCCCTGTACTTCTATTAACTGAGTCATTATATGCATATTCAGCTTGTCCAATCACCAAATCCCAACTTTGTCCATGTTGCTTGGTAAGACATATAAGAAGATTACAAAGAGATCTATTAACCACCTCAGTTTGGCCATCAGTCTGAGGATGGTATGCTGAAGAAAATGACAGATTGGTACCCAATTTCTTCCAGAGAGTCCTCCAAAAATGACCCACAAACTTGGAGTCTCTGTTAGTGACAATACTGAGAGGTAGACCATGTATCCTTACAACTTCTTTGAAGAAGAGACCTGCAATATGATATGCATAATTTATGCATTTTCATGGCACAAAATGAGCCATCTTGCTGAACGTATTAACAATTACAAAGACACTATCAAACCCCCCTAGGATTTTTGGGCAAACCAAGTACAAAATCCATACTAAGGCTTTCCCAAGGCCTAGTAGGAACCGGTAAAGGTTGATACAACCCAACATTAGTAGAAAATCCTTTTACCCTTTGACAAATGGGACAATGCTCCACAAATCTTCTTACCTCTGCTTGCATCTTAGGCCAAAAGTAAAACCTTGATACCTGCTCCAAAGTTTTATCCAAACCAAAATGACCGCCAAGGCCGCCATTGTGTTTTTCCCTAATGATATTCTCCCTCATAGAGCATTGAGGAATACATAGTTGATTCCCCTTAAAGAGCAATCCATCCTGCAACATGAAATCAGGGAACTCAACATAAAGAATCAGGAAACTTAGTACATACATCATAAGCATCCTTAAAATCTTTATCCTCCTTATACATGGTTTTAAGAGAATCAACACCAACACTTTGCCATTGGATTTCTTGGATAGTGAGGACTCTTGTACTCAAGGCATCTGGAACCTTATTAGACACACCCTTCTTATGCTTGATAGTAAAGGTGTTAGGTTGGATTTGTTCAACCCACTTGATATGCCTTTGATTCAACTTCTCCTACCCATTAAGAAAACTCAATGCATGGTTATCAGTATAAACAATGAACTCTTTTGGAAGAAGGTAATGGTGCCACTTTTTGAGTGCTTGCACCATAGAATAGAGCTCAAAAATAATAGGTTGAATACCTTTGCTTAGCCTCGTTCAACTTCTCTAAAAAGAATGTCATTGGATGCCCTTCTTGACTAAAGACTACACCTATTGCTTGCTTGCTTGCATCACATTCAACTATAAAAAGTTGATCAAAGTTAGGGAGCCTCAAGGTAGGAAGTTTTGCAACCTTCCTCTTCAAAATATCAAAGCTTTGGGATGACCTCCCTATCCATTCAAACCTACATTTGATTCCTCCTTTTATAGTGTCAAGAATTGGAGCACAAATATGACTAAAACCCTTGATGATTTTTCTATAAAAAGAAGCCAATCCATGAAAGATCCTAACATCACCTACTATCCTAGGTGTAGGACAATTGACAATAGCCTCAACCTTTGAAGGATCCATTTTTAAACATCCCTTAGAAACCACAAAGCCTAGATACACCAATTCAATTTTCATGAATTCACACTTCTCAAGATTGATTACCAATTTCTCCTCATGAAGCTTCCTCAAAACCTGATCCAAATGCTTCAAATGCTCCTCCTTGGACCTACTAAACACCAAGATGTCATCAAGATAAGCAATAAAAAATTTACCAATAAATTCAACCAATACCTCATTCATGAGGCGCATAAAGGTACTAGGTGCATTTGTGAGCCCAAAGGGCATCACCAACCACTCATATAAGCCCTCGTTTGTCTTAAAGGATGTCTTCCACTCATCACCAAGTCTGATTCTAATCTGATGGTAACCTGATTTCAAATCAATCTTTGAAAAGTAGCAAGATCCCCCAAGATAGTCCATTAGGTCTTCAATCCTAGGCATAGGAAACCGGTACCTAATTGCGATCTTGTTAATGGCTCTAGAATCAGTGCACATTCTCCATGTTCCTTCTTTTTTGGGTGCCAACACAATAGTTACAACACATGGGATTAAGCTCTTCCTAATCAACCCCTTGTCTAATAGTTCTTACACTTGTCTTAATATCTCCTCATTTTGTTTGGGAGTCATCTTGTAGGTACCTTTGTTGGGCAAGGTTACACCTAGGATCAAATCAATTTGATGACTGATTTCTCTAATTGGAGGCAAATTATCAGGCATGTCTTTGGTCAAAACTCCTTCATACCTATCCAACATGGCTTGTACTTCACTAGGAACCTCCCTCTTTGCACCATTCTCTTGTTGAGGTTTATCCTTTGGGTATAAGATTAAAGCATAGCCTTGGGTCTCCTCTTGCTTAAGGACATCTGAAAACTCTTTCCCACTTATCATCATGATACTTGGACTAACAATCTTCTCTTCCCCTTGATCAGGCAAAGGTTCCATCCTAAACTGCTTACCATTTTTGGAAATGACATACACATTCCTTTCCCCATCATGTTGGGCTTTGACATCGTACTGCCAAGGGTGGCCTAGCAAAAAGTGAAAAGCATCCATAGGAAGGATATCACACAAGATCCTATCCTCATAGCCTCCTAATTCAAAATCCACCCAAGTTTGTTCATCTACTACTACATGATGCCCCTTGTTAAGCCAAGACACCCTATAAGGACTCACATGTGGTAACATTTTCAATTTTAACTTCTCTACCATTTCCAAAGCAACAATATTCTCAGTGGATCCATTATCTACAATCACCTTACAAACCTTACCATGATACTTACAAGTAGTCTTGAAGAGTGACTTTCTTTGTGGCGGCTCCTTGTGTTGGGGTACCTTCAATAATGTCCTCCTTAGCATAAGGCTTTCTCCATCCAATGTAGGACTTGCATTTCCCATGGGTAAATTGACACTTTCCATCATCCTCTTGCACAAGTTGATTCCTTCTTTTTGGTCCATGTGAAATAGAAGCTTTCTTTGGGCATCTACTCATGATATGACCCACTTGGTTGCAATTGTAACACTTGCCAGTGAAAACTCCAGGACCTCTACCTTGAATTCCTTGTCTATCCCTACCAAAGGGTCTTCTTCCTCCTTTAAAGCCTCCATTCTTATTGTTGAACTCTCCATTGGACTCTTGTTGGTTAGAGTCACCATTTTTTGAAGGAGTATTTCTTCCTCCATAGCCACCTCTACCTTTGAAATTCCTACCTCCCCTTCCTCTATTGTTTTTCTCTCCTCTTCTCCTTATCTTATCTTCCACTCTCAATGCCAATTGGAAACATGTGTGCATAGTGTCCGGAGCCATGATGCTGATCTCATCTTGAATATTTTGCCTTAACCCATTCAGGTATCTAGCCACCTTCTTCGCCTCTTCTTCATGCTTCCTTGATCTAAGACTTAGTTTGTGAAATTCTTCAGTAGATGCATTCACATCTAACTCTTTTTGTCTGAGATTTTGCAGCTTCTTGTACATCTAAACCTCATAGTCTATTGGTAGGAATTGATCCTTGATTTTGCTCTTCATCCTCTCCCAAGAGGATATCTTCTTCCTCCCTATATTCATCCTTTCCTCTTGCAACACTGTCCACCATAACAAGGCAGACCCCTTGAGTCTAGACTTTGCCAAACTCACTCTTTTCTCCTCAGGAACTTCTTTGTAATCAAAGTGGTTGTTGAGTGCTTCTATCCATTCAAGCACCTCTTCTCCATTCAAGCTACCGCCATAGATAGGTAAACTTTCCATATTGTCTCTGTTTACTGATTTCAAAGCATCCAAGAACACATTTTGATCAAGTGCCATATTCTAAACCTCTTTAGCAATGGCCTCCTTCTCTTCATTCTCCTCCTTTGATTCGTCATCATGGGCTTTGTCCTTTCCCTTGGTCTATCCGGTCTCTTTAAGTTTCTCTTCAAGCAACCCCTCTACCATCTTCTTGATGGATTTTGGGTTCATTTCCTTAGGAGGCATTATATCATCCTCTCCTCCAAATTTTGTATCTAACATACACTATTCCACCCTTGGTATGGCTCTGATACCACTCTGCTACAGAGGGTTTGGTGTTAATGAGCAATCTCCTTGGCTTCTTCTATGGGTTAGCACTTGGTACCATCCAATGGTCCAATACCTTCAACCTTCCAAAGGTTCTTAAGCTTTCCCTTGACCCTCCCAAGGATCAATCCACTTAGGACAACTTTGTTTCACAAGGAGACTCCTATTCCTATGTACTCAACCTGCTAAACCAAGGCACCTCACAACCCCAAACCCTTGCCAAAAGGACCTTTTGATCAAATGGTGAAATATGTCATGCATGGGTGTTTGAAAATGTTTGACATGGTCTTTGCATTGATTTTGACCTCTTTTGTCTATTCTTACAAGCCCCTTATGTCTTTTGTTCTTAGTGACTTAGGAAACAAGGCTACAAGCAAGTATGCCTTTGTTTGGGATTTTTCCTCTTTCTCTACCAATATCTCTCAACAACCCCTTGAATTTTTTTTATATTTAGACACCCATTTGGATCCCCTAAAGGATTTCAAACTTTTGCATCTGGGTTTTGAATGTAAGTACTCGAACCCTATTGTGCCTATTTTGGCCTTGTTAGCCGGTATAGAGGTTTTGGGCTTCAAAGCCTTCACCAGTCATATGGGAATGCAGATTGAAATTTAGGAAAAGGTCTGAACATGTCCAAGGGTCCCTTTCATTCAAGGTTTGATCACTGTTTGGTCCACTGTTCCAAGGATTCAATCAATCCTTCACTGTACAGACTTGCCACATGGGAAATGTCAAGTCTAGGTCATCACTCCAAAAATGCAAGGTGAGTTATCCTGCTTCCAAAACCAATAAAATAATATAACATACATAGTGAACCAACATTCCCAGGGTTTGAGACCATTCCCATAGAGGAATGTTGAGTGGTGGCACCTTTTGCATCCAAACCCAGATTTTTTGGGTTTTCCCAGGCAACGAGGAAGAAAATTTAATAACTTTGCAACCACTAAGTTTCAAGTCCTCGAACCTACATCAAATGAAAGATGATTAACTATTACAACCTATTCAAGGCACTATCCCTTCTATATGTCCGTACAGATCCGTACCAAAGTCAAGAACACAAGAAAATGCAGTAAAAATGATAGTTGCAGAGTTGTTTGAAGTATAAATTTCATTGAAAGTCTCTATGTAACCTTTGGGAATCGTTCCTCAGGCTTAAATAATGCCAAGGAACTCCTCTAACCACCTCCCAACGTAAAATTTCAACCAATTAGCCGTTGGGTAACCACAACTCAAATTTTGACAAATTTGCCTATGACAACATGGCAACTTTGGACAAATTATTACATTACAAACTTGCCTTCACACCAAAGGTTACAGAGTGGACACACAACACCTCTAGGACCCCTAAACACCAAAAGAATAAATAAAATACCCATACAATGCTTTTGAACAAGTACACACACCTTGGAGCCTTAGGGCTTATTACATAGCATTGGACCTACCACATCCATTTAGGACCTAATCAAGAAACCTTCAAGGTAACACATTATGTTGCATTCAAACACATATTGAAAAGATGATAGCACACCTTTGAGTGCCCCTGCACCAGTATTCCAATGGTTATCCCTTTTAAAAAATTATTTGGGGCTATTGGTTTGGATCTTGAGGAGTTTAAATACCCCCATTTTGGTCGTGGGGTTGTTGAGATCATATGTAACCTTTGGAGCAGAAAAATCAGTAAAACTAGAAGCATTTTTTCTTGCAATTTTCTACAATGACATTGCTATTTTGATCATAAATTTCATGTATGGATAAATTAATATGTGAGACCAAAATAATTTGTTATCCCTGTGAATCACCTTTCATTTGGCACCATTTTTATTGAATTTAATTGAGTTTTGAGCCCGATACAAGCATTTTTTTGAAAGTGGGTCTGAAACCTTTGTTTTGAGGGTTGTTACAAAGAAATGAAGAGATCTCGCCATCCCACTAATATTTGAAGCCCAAATTTGGTGGGATGGTAGGTGTTTGGGTACTTGAAGTGGGTTTTCAATTATTTTTGCAGGAGATATGTTTTGGAGTAGAAATGAAGCATTGATTGCCTAATATCATCATGTGTTAGGCCAAGTAAGCATGAGAATGAGGGTTTGAGTGGGTCTGAGACAAATTTGAATGCTTGGGAACAAAAAGTTGGTGGAATTGGTGGTTTGGAGACATAATACAAGTTCTGGAACCCTGTTCTTTGTGTTTGTGCATGTTTTTGGGGTATCTCCTTTGTAAAAGTGACCTATTTGCCCCTTAAAAATGAGGACACCAATTTTTTTGACCCAAACGTTACAAAAAAAACTATATTTATTTTTACATATGTTATGTAACTCCCAAAAGGGTATCTCAAAATGGTTTTTTTTTGTGCCTATGGTCTGGGTTTGAGGAGTTAAGGTCAATAAAACTAGTCAGGTAGGGCTAGTAGGCCTAGTAGCCTTGTGTGAAAGAAGTATTCCCATTAGTAGTTCCAAACAAATTCCAAGTGTTGGAATGGTTTTTTTGGGGTATCCTGAGTGCTTATAATATTCCAAGAATGGTTTCCTCATGAAATATAGGTCCTAACCCTCTGCTGTCCTAAAAAAGTTCATTTTGACTTGGTTGTGGGGTACCCGGGTGTAGCAAGTTTGGAGAGTTTGAATGCCAAAGGTCTTGTAACCTTGTAATGTATTTTGTTTTATGTAAATCAATTATATTTTACTCTGCATCGATATTCAAGCTTAACCTTGAACCGACCTCATGCATTACGAGATGCAATTTTCCTCAGTACATTTTTTTTCTATTATAGTGAGCATTCTGACAGTGAGCCGCTTTGTAATCTGGAAGTGATCCATCTGGTAGTGAGACACCCATTTTTTTGTAAACACCATATAACAAGTTATATTATCTTAAGAGTTAACCCTCTCCGTGGTTTTTCCCATTTGGGTTTTCCATGTATAAAATTTCAGTGTTCATTTTTGGTTGTGTTGTTTGCTTATTTTGCATTTGCTATTTTGTGTTGATGAGATTAATATATCAATAAATGTTTTATGAGGTGTGGGAATACTGTTTGACCCCCCCTCTTAGTATTTCGGTCCATTCAACCATTCAACAGTTGTATCCTACTTTTGGTAGTTGTAAACATTGAAATTAAAAGTCCAGTTTTGCCTTGGTTTGCAAGCAGCCTCTTGTACACACACTAAGTATAAAGTGTGAAATCATAATTTTTAGTGGGGGTTTATTTGATTGAGTGAATTTTGGGGCTCTTGTTCTCTTTTGATTTTCATTTTAGGGTTCTCCTAAGTTTCTATTTCTAACTCCACATAACTACACATCATGAAAAATACATGCTTGGAGTAAATTAATGGAAAAATGACTAGCTCATTACATTGATAGAACTATTGAATTACCATCAAATCCTAAGGATAATCTAAATGCTCGAATGGAATGGCTCACTAAAACTACTATGGCTCTTGGAACTTTGAGGAAGTATGTATCAGTTTATCTTATCTTTCACACTGATAACTGTAAGAATGTTAAAGATGCTTGGGAAAAGCTTGGTCAATTGTATGGCCAAGTTGATGAGATTAGGAACTACAAGCTTGACAATGATCTCACAAATTTTAATCCTAAGAATTTTGATACAATCCAAGACTATGTAACTAAAGAAAATGAGCTAAGAGAAAAACTCAAGGATTGTGGCATTGCCAAGAAGGATGCATGTTGGTCTACAATTTATTGGACAAGCTTCCATCAGAGTGTGTAGCCTTTGTTTCTAGTTTTCGAGCCCATCAATTGATAGTGAGTAGTTCATTCACTACATAATTTGATGCATTCACGGAAATATTGATGCTCGAGCAATCAAAGTTGATCAACATGGGGATTCTCCAGACTTCTAAGTCAAAAGCTTTAGTGGCTAATCAAGGGAATCAAATAAATCAAGAAAAAGATAAGAACTAGAAGCAATCTAAGCCAAAGCCACAATAGGATAGAGAACAATCATCCTCTCCACAATGAGGCAATTCTTCATCTTCTTTCAAGAAGGTAAATTCAAGCAAGAAGGAGAAGCCAACTTGTTCATATTGCAAGAAAGTTGGTCATGATGAGAATCGTTGCCACACTAAGAAAATTGATGAGTTGAGAAACATCATTAAGAATAATAGCATCAATTTAATATCTACTTACAACAAGGAGGATTCATCTCCTTCCACTTCCTCATAGTCAAAAGGAAAAGGACAAGCTCTTTGTGCTACTACAAGTCATGATTCAAGAAGATGGCTTCTAGATTTAGGAGGTGCTCATCCAATGACGTCTTTGCAATCTATGTTCTCTTCATTTGATCCTTTACACATGCCACATATTTTGATGGGCAATCATACATATATGTTTCAGTTTTACTCATTTTCAAGCTTTGTTCCTATTGATGACTTTGATTCTTTCAATGATGATCACACTTCTAGTGTGGATTCCGATATTGAGGAGAACTTTGGTTAGTTGAACAAGGGTGTTCTCACATATGATCCAATTCTTGAGACTTTAATTTTATCTCCTTCTATTCATACCACATCCACTATTGCTCATGATAATGCTTGTGTTGCTACAATTTTGGCTTCTTATGACTCAATGCAACAGGATATACATTATCTTCCATCTATAGTTCCTTGGGATGATTACTTGACAAACATTACAAGTTCATTTGCGGAGTCCTATATTGTTGATTTGGGAGGCATCATTGGTGATATTCATCTTCTCTTTGATGGAGATGATCCTTCTTGAGTTGTTGCAAGGGAGCACTCTGAGCCTCTTGTTCATTCTCCACATGATCATTCTTTCGAGTTTGATGCGATCGTGAATTCTTGTGTACAATATTTGGAGGTCTCTTTATCTTTAGAGGAATCACTTTAGTCTTTGGATCATGTTCTACATTCATCTTCACTAGATCATGGATTGTATTTTTCAGCAATGAGGCCTAGTACACCTAATTTGGAGTAGGCAACTTTCAACATCGACATGGGGACACTTGATCAGCTTTCAGAGACTCCATATATTTTGCGTTTTCTTCCTACACATTCCTTTAAGGATTGGGGAGACTTCATACCAACACCTTTGGTTTTGTTTTTTCGTAAGGGGAGGAATGTTGTTTCACACTCGCGGAGGAGCTTCTACATCTAGTTTGGAGTGTCTACCATTGGTGCACATTCTACATTGAGGGGGGGGTGCTTAGTCTCTCTTCTTCTCTCTTATGGGGGGACTTTTTTCTCACATAGGGTTTCATCCATCTCATTCTTCTTTGACAATTCTTTTGTGCTTTCATCTTTCTTTTGGGGGAGAATTTTTCCCCAATGGTTTTATCCCTTTCTCTATTTGTGAGAGATTGCATTGCATTTGTACATGGGTACCTAAAATGGCCTAGTTATCGGGACCCATCTTCCATTGTTAGTCTAGATTCCCCTAAGTTGCACTTAAGGGGGGTGTTGGTGTAATTAAGAGTATTTTACCTTGGTTTATTCCTTTCTAGGTCCTAATTACACTTTACTTAAGATTCCTTAGGGATTGCATGGGAGTAGTTGGATCAACTCCACTTTAGGTGGACATATCACTTTATCATATCCATCTTTCGTGGTTGCACTTTTCCACATTTGGTGTGTGATCCACCTTTAGTGGTGTTATCATGTGATCACTTTTCCACTTTATGTGGGTTGATAGCTTTTTGCTATACTTCTCATGTAACGAGACAACAACACTTGTCATTGTCTCATTCACTCACTTGTCTATATAACCAAGGCGGTCTCTTATGCATTTTTGGTCTTGCTTATTGCATCATTGATGAGAATATAGCTTGTTCTTGTCTCTATTGTTCTCTCTTGTTACTGTGCTATTCAATAGGTCTCTAGATCATGGGTGACTATCTCCATAGCCAATTTTTACACTCCCCACACTAAAATATCATGATAGTCCCTAATGCAAATCTCACTATCAATTGACATTTTTTTTATTACCATCCCCTTGCTCATTTCCTCTACCAGTTAATGGTGAAAAGTGTACATTGGATGCTATCATCACATTAGGGAGGGGGTGAGGAGGGGGGGGGGGTCATCATCTCCACTAGTATCATGAAGGTCATTGCCATTATGTAATTTCACCTCTAATTCATAACAAGTACAGTGTTAGTCCCCTTCAATTCCACAGTCTTGAATATTTCTAGTGCATTGTTCACTACTAAATGACAATTCTTTGCTCTTCATTTCTATTTCAGCCTTATAATTATTTTCACTTAGATATGAAATGGTTGCATTCAAAATATTGTCAACATTATGGTGAGGGGGACCATCCAATCTCTTAATATCATGTATAATACTAAAGCTTTGTTTTTTAGCTTCAAATTCAAAAATAATGTTTTGAAAAAAAGATGAGGATTTATCATTATTTTGTTGATTATGGACAAATGGGTTGCTTTCCATTGTAATTTCCTTAATAACTTTGTTTTCAAGCACATCATTGTTCACATTTGCGATTGATTCATCTATCTCACATGAATCCATCTTAGTATGGTATCCCTTTTCTTATTCAAAGCAAAATTAAGCCTAGTATTTTTCATAACCAATTGTTGAGCATTTTTCTTTAAGTTAACAATGAAGATAGTAAGATTAGAAGCAGACTGAAGGCAATAAGAGTTTGATTGAGCTAGAGGAGAGGGACAACCATCTATAAAAAAACAACCAAGGCTAAACTTCAAGCCTAAAATTTCATCATCTAAAAACCTAAAATCATTATTCAACTTGATAGAAGGGGAACAAATAGTGAATTGAGGGTTAGGGACAAACACACTTGAGGAGGGACTTGAACCACTCCTTCCAATGTTTTGACCATCAATGTCAACCACCTTAGAGGTTCTTTTTCCAACAAATAACTAGGTCACCTCACTATTAGAACCGACCTCCATAGACCTAGGGTTTTCTATAGAAAAAAAGGTCTATAATTACTGCTTGGAGAATCTTGAACCACACTCGATAAGGGATTTACCCCTTGACTGCTAGTAGAATACACTTGGGCTCCATTTTTAACCACTTTAGGATTAAAAAGGTCCTCTTTCTTTCAATTGTTTTTGGTTTTATTTATTCTACTTAAAATTAGTGGGTAGTCTCTTCTTGCATGCCCCTCTTTCTTGCACAAATAGCCAGCATTAATGCCTCAATAATTCAATCTCATAAGAGTGAGTATAATCATCTAGGCTAATTTCCAAGACCTTTGAAATTTCTTTTCTTGGGTTCAAAGAGACTAACACGTTGGCATCAATATGGGGAAGATATGTCTTAGTCTCATTAACTCTAGTTATGTTTCCAATTGGTGCTAATATGTGAGGTAAAAATGCCCATAGAAATGGGGGTAAGTTCTTAATTGTCATCCACCTAGGGCTTGACAATGCTATAATTTCTTCACTTAGGGCCTTTGGAGACCATGGGAGAGCGTGGAAAAAACAATGACCCACTCTCTAATAAGATTTCTCAACAACAATTTCTTGCATTATGTTATCTTTTTAATAAAGATTACAAATAAACCATATTGAATCATATGATAAAAGGAGATCTATATACCCAACTTTTTCAGCCATATAATTAGAAAACCAATCATCTAAATATCTCTTTACAAAGAGCTTAGAGAAATCAACCGCCGCAAAAAAATATGACAATATTTTTAAGCCTAGATTTCTCATTACCTATGACTTTAACCATTTCAAAGTTTGGAGAAATAGAAAGCTTGATATGATTATAAGAACCCTTACTTTACCATCCTCTATTTTTATCTTTTTTTAGACAACTCCATTAAGGTTTTCAATAAACTTTGTAAACTCAAGTGCTTGAATTTTGTTTTCCAAGACTCTCTCTGGAAATGATTTATCAAAAAAAAAATTTCTAGACTTAATTTCATTTGGTCACTTTTTAGGGATGTCGAGGGGTTTCATACCCCTATCCATACAAAGAATGGAATTCTATAAAAAAAAGGATAAAAGAAAATAAATGCATATAGCCAACAAAATATCCCACCATACAAAATTTTATAATCCACATATACACTAGGAATGACAATTAATGAGGAGCTATTAATGAGCGTGGAAGGACACTTACCATTGACTTAGGTTAGGGTCCCATTGGAGGGGCTTGGGCTCTATTTTTATAGAAAAGGCAGTCCCATGGAAATTTTTATTTTTGGCTACAAGATTATTTGGAATCTTCTCCTAAAAAGTAGAAGCTCCTACTTTTTAGATTTTCATTTTTGAGCAGGTGCAAATGGGGTGGGGCTGGAATTAGCCCCTACAACTTAGGGACAATTTATGCCACTTGTCAACTATAATTCAATAAAAAAATTATTGTTAAAATTGCACACTACAAAAATAGACAATTAATCCTTAAATTTAGGAGCTAAATTTTTTAAGCTGAATTGCTCTGTTCATGGGACTACCAACTTCCTTCAATTTAGGAGCTTAAATTTTTAAGCATAAGTGCACTACAAATTTCATGGGACAACCCGCTTAAAAAAATTCCTAAAAAATCTCTGCAACACCCGCTCTATTTTTTAGGAAGGCTGCCTCCATGGGACCCTAGCCTTAGAGGGCTCTACCTCCTCCACCTGACCGCCGATGAAACCCTCGATCCTCTTTCCTCCTCACACCCATCGTTTCTTCCTGCCGAATGATCTGATCCTCAATGCCAACGCACCTCCTATTGTGCCGCTGTAAAAGGGTCAAGATTCAGTTGCTGCATCTCTTGCCTTTGTTAGGTTTCCTATTTGAGTATTTTTTAAAAAATAGCCAAGATAACGCTTGTTACACACATTGTCACTACATGAGTCTCTAATAATTTGCATATCAATCGATTGTCATGTAGATAGAGGGTATCCTACATATGCATGATGGATATGTGATGATGTAGTACTTATACACTTAGTTTTCACATTCGACATGGTACTATTACAATTATCATGATTTAAAGGGTTGTTACTTTTAGTTGGAAGGTGTATAAGATATTATTGAATAGGGACACGCCTAACCTAATACCATTACAATTATCATGATCTATCATTCTCATTGAAGGGTCAAATTACTTTTAGTTGGAAGGTCTATAAGGGACTATTGAATAGGGACGTGCCTAATCTAATACCATTATAATTATCATGATCTATCACTCTCATTGAAGGGTCAAGTTATTTTTAGTTGGAAGGTGTATAAGGGACTATTGAATAGGGATGCACCTAATCCGACTCCAAAATCGTGCTATTGTACAATCGATAACTTTCGTGTTATGTGGGTACAACTGCAGTATAGGCATAAAATGGTTGTGAGGCTCGACATAAGTGTTGTGGCCGCTGTCCCCCACTATAGTATAACACAAAAGTTATCAGTGTACAACATGGCATTTTTGGAGCCAAAATAGCTACAACCATTGAATAGTGGCTGGAGTTACAATTCTTGATTGATGCTCCTTCCATGTAGCTCAACATAGCCATATTGCTTGTACTCATTCATACCATTACATTTTATGCTATTGTTCAATTATGAATACTAAACTATAAGTTGTATATTGAAACTCGAATGAAATTGTATTCATATTTGAAAATATAATTGTGTATAAAGGAGAAAACAACACCTCAAGGTTGATTCTCTTGTAAATATATAAAAGCTTACTATTTGTATAGTTTGATTTCAATATGGGATGATATATGTTATAACATTCAAGTTAGTTCATATTACTAATTAAAAATTTATCTAATGGGTTTGATTGCTTAAAATTGCGTGTTTAATTTGTATTAATATCTTTTTTTTTTTAATTTATGAAAATCAGAATTACTAAATTTGATGTGTTAATAACATAGTTAATTTTAACATTGACCAAAATTTTCCTTATAAATTTGCTTGGTTGTATATAGGAATCCTAAAAGTCTATTTTATGTTTTGTTGTGATCTATAACACTTTTTGGCCCATAATATTTTGGATTTGTTGAGCGTTTGATTGTAGAATCATGCACAAGTAAACACTAGCTCGGGGGATTGAGCGAAGATGGGGAAATAAACAATACTAATCTAACTTTCTATAATATCATTCTCTTTCATTTATTTTGTTCACTTCATTCACCCTTTAATGGAACTCTTCCAAACTTACATTCCCAAGATTTGTATTCAAAATGTTTTTGACCTTTGAGATGAGTTTCAAAGGAGGAGAGAATGCTTTAAAATTGTACTTCATTTTTTGAGGTGATGTCATTTGCTCAAAATCCTTTGACTTTATGAAGTAGAATTCAAACTTGTAGCAAATGAAGAAGGCTTTAGGGAAGATGCATGACCAAGTAGGAGAAAACCATAACCTAAAACTTGTGGTAGAAACCTTGAAATGATGGGAAACTAATTCCACATAATTTTTTATGCACTCAAGCATGATGAGCTTTGGCAATGTAAATGGTCATAACAGGTTAGAGTGAAATTATAGAAATTTTGAGAAGCAAATGATGCATTAGAATACAGAAACTATGAAAGAAGGAATTACAAATGACATATAAGGTCCTATAACTTTATAGTTTTACTACACGTGCAAGCAATAACTGATATTCCTTTTTTATTTTGCCTACGAGGTTTCAAGTTTTTGATGCAACCTTGCGAGTATTATGAAGTTGAAAGAAAATTATTAAATTTTCTTTGCTAATAATGCATTTTAGGTAGGGATACAACTAAAAATACAACTACAATTATGCATGGAAGCCATGAAAGCCTACATAGTAATAACATTAGGTTTTGTGAGTCTAATGATAGGTTTATAAGATTTACAATGATGCGAGGAAAGTCTAAAACTCTAATAAAGTCAAGCATTTTTACACTTTTATGGTTTGGATGCAAGTTTGGAGAAGGATTGCAAAGTGATGGAAATTCAAAAAATTGTAAAAGAGAGAATTTGCAATTTTGACTTAGAACTTTCACTTCTCTTTGAAACATAACTCTCCCAAGGACTTTTTGGACACCATGACACTCCAAATCAACTTTTCTTAACACATAAAAAACTTACACTAAGATCATGACTAATAAAAATGACTCAACTATTTGATAATTGGAGAAAGTAAGAAACTTTTTATGGGTATGAAAAACAATAACAATTTCTATATTTGAAAACAATATGACAAAATCTCATAAATTTGGTTTATTTACTTGATATCATCATTAAATTCATCACTAAATTGTTAAAATATTTTTAAAATACTTTAACTATAATACTAAATAATTAAAAATGATCAATTTATAAAAAACTTGTTCATTAGTAACTATCCTCTTCCTCACAATATAAAAATTAAATAAATACTTACCATCATATAACACTTGTTTATATTTGCAATAACAAATTTCAACTATTAATAATTAATCTAAATAATTGCTTCCTTATTGTTTGCATATATTTAACCTAGATTGATGTAAGCGATTTTATTCACACTCAAAAGTAAATTCCTAACATCTTTTGTCAATTGTCTTTCACAAATACTTTTAAATTATTTTTTATTTTCAAATTTGAAAACTCTATTATAATGAATATTCATAATATTTTAAAAAATTTCATTATTTTAAAAAGTGATATGTCAAACTTAGATCATTTTTCAAGTTCATAAAGAATACATAAGTCATTCTTTTTCCATTGAAAATTAAAGATTTTGAAGAGTATCTATTCTAACCAAAGTCAACAGACACTTTTTTTAATTGCACTTATAAAAGATTTAAACTTTTAAATAATTATCAAACTTAGATCATTTTTCAAGTTCATAAAGAATACAGAAGTCATTCTTTTTCCATTGAAAATTAAAGATTTTGAAGAGTATCTATTCTATCCAAAGTCAACAGACCCTTTTTTTAATTGTACTGATAAAAGATTTAAACTTTTAAATAAATAATTAATCAAAGACATATATCACCTTCACAACTTCAACCACAACTAATTTTAATCCTATGCACCTTAATTTAAAATGGCCATTCTTTAATAACTCCAAATATACATTTCGGGGGGCATATGGTCCCGTAGTGATTCCGCTTGGATTTGATGGTCTGTCTTCTTTCATTCATGGTGGTTGTGGGGAAAAGTAATAAATGTCACATGAATGCCCATTTAAAGGAATGCCAACTAAATACTGAGGGTAGAGAAGGTGAGGACCCTGACGTTGTATCCTCCAAAACTACCTACTAGACAGACAGTCATAGAGTGATGAGTAGCAGACTTTGTTTATTCCCGCGAGACCCATTTTTTTTTTTTCTTCGCCCGGAGCAAATGAAAGATGACTGTACAAGCGTGTGGCTTTACTTGGTGTGAAATGAGGCTTGACCTGCAGTGCAATAATACTTGGTACTCTTTTTCCAGCTCTAGTATTCAAGAGCAAGTGAAGGCCTTTGACTCTGAGATCTGACTGGCATGTTATCTCGAGAAATGTTGTTTCAGTGATTCTTGTTGAATATAATGGAAGAAATACAATCGTGTACAGACACAAACAGGTCGTCTTCTTCCTCAAGTAGTCCTGCTAGTGCAAATCCATTGCCATCCACATCATATTTCTTTCTGAGGAAGCCAGGCTCAGGTCCCCAGCTCCGCTCAGTTGAGTTTGAGGATTCTCCTGAATGGGAAGACGAAGATGATGTGGAGGCTGACATAGAAGAGGAGGGAGAGGGAGGGGGAGGGGCAGGGGAAGCGGCAGAGCCCTCTGCCTCTGCACACCTGCCAAAACATGGCAATGCTTCTTCCCAGTCGGTCGATGCCTTACAGCCAAATAAAGCTGGAGGAGCAACACTTGTGTGGAAGGACTTGACAATTACAATGCCCGGCAAGAGGAAGTATTCTGACAAGGTTATAAAGAGCTCAACTGGGTATGCATTGCCAGGGACACTCACAGTTATCATGGGCCCTGCCAAATCAGGGAAGTCCACTTTGCTCAGAACACTAGCAGGTTTTTTCTTCCCTTTTAACTCTACCCACAGCCATTTAGTTTGAGAAATCACAATGGATGTGTTTAGAATAGTTGTAAATTAATATATGTTTTTCTCAATTGTAGGATTAGCACCCACTTCTGCCAAAGTTTATGGAAATGTTCTTGTCAATGGGAGGAAATCCAAGTTGGAGTATGGCTCTTATGTAAGTACACCACGAACCTGGTTATACATACTTCAATCTATGCTGTCTATTATAACTTCTTGTATAAGACTATTGGAGAAGCACCGTTTGCATTGCTTTTCTTTGGTGTCTAACTATTGCTATGTAAGAAAGCAGTGAACTCTGTATTGTCTTGTTGAAAATGGATCTAAAATCTTTTTCGCCTCGTGGTTTTATTGTTAAAGTTCTCCTTACGCATGCCCGCTTGTGGAAACAATCATATTTCATTTATATGTAGAACTTTTCCATATACAGAAAAACATGTATCCCACAACATTAACTTGTATTCTGCACTTTTTATTTGCTCCGTATCCAATCAAACATGTTTTTAAGATATCTACCGATCTAAATTTTAACAGCTATCCACGATCATCCGCTCGTTCTACCAAATACTTCTTCACTCTGCTCCTGCAGGTGGAATCAAACAGCACAACACTAATCCAAACCTAGAAACAACGTTATCTTTCCTCCTCACAGCCCGCTGAAACCTGTTTTGTCTCAGCTCTCAAGCTTAACTTGTTTCACTAGCATATCCCATTTTTGTTTTATGCATGGACAAAGCACCATGTCTTCATCATGTATACCAGATAAGCTTATGAATCCTTTTAATCTTCAAATTTTAGAAGAGCATAAACTCTATAAATCAATATCAGCATGGAGTAGTATGCTTTGACCATCCTGGACCACAACATAGAGGAGCGTAATAATAACCAATACCTACTAGTTGAATTTTACGAGAATGTGGCCAAGGAGTTGGGATAAACTCTATAAATCAATATCAGCATGGAGGAGTATACTTTGACTATCCTGGACCACAACATAGAGGAGCGTAATAATAACCAATACTTACTAGTTGAATTTTACGAGATTGTGGCCAAGGAGTTGGCATGGACAGTGAAATAAAATAGTTACCTTTTTAAATTTAATGTCATTTAAATACCTGTATGGTACATGCAAAGGTTTAATAAACTATTTCTCAGAAAGACTGATTACATATAAATATAATAGTAGTTAGGCTTGTACGTTCCAATTACAGTAGTCCTCCAATTTTTGATGTCTTCTTGTTATTGTGAATTGATGTTCCTGCAATTTACTTGCTAACACTGTTAGAGCTTAATCAATCCTAAAGATTTTTTCTGCTCAAAATGTCACATAACACCACTTGAGCATCCTCTTTTGTTTAGGTGATTCTTGCCACCACTAAGCAGCAAATACAGCTGCTACCAGGCTTTTCTAATTCAACACTGCAAATCTTAAATAATTTGGAAACAGTTTGCTCATTTCTTATTCCGATGATTATCCTCAAGATTTTGTTCAACAGATACCGCAGTCAATATCTTTGAAAAAATTTGAAAGGACAACAAACAATAGTCATTCGTAATATTCAGGATGGCAGTTAGAATATCAAGTTGACATATGAGAACAAATTAATAAAAATCAATTGTGTGAAGTTGAAACGGAATCAAGTTGTCCTCGGGCAATTTGTCTTGAAAAGATATCGTGGTATGGTATTTGCTTATTGGGCTGAGCCGATCATCAAAACTAAAGTATGTCATTGCCTCTGCGCTATGTATATGATTGGAATAACTGCATTTGAATAGCTACTGGTTGATCAAGGGAACGAAATTGCCCCTTCTCTCTCTATTGAAAGAAATAAATACCAATTATGCTTACCGCCCCTGGGCTTGGGTTTGTTTGGCCATGCTAATTTAGCTATGGTTCCATTGCAGACAAGTATTAATAGACAGAATATCAATAAGCATTGATGAAGGCTTTTTAATAGAATTAACTAGTTTGGGCTGGTCAATGAACTTTAGTGGTTGTGATTGCTCTATATCAAGGTGTGTATATGTTAGTGTTTCTCCAAGTTTCGGGGATGTAGGGAAGGGGGAATGGATTTCTGGGGTAAAATATTTTTATAGACAGTGGGGGATGGCTATTAAAATGGTAATGAAAATACCTAAAAATAACATAAACAAATTAAAAGAAGCTGAAATTCTAAAGAGTAAGGACAATAACAATTGACTGATTCTTTAATCCATTTGGGGGGCCAATGTTCATAGACATGGTACGTGGTTTATATTGAGAGGTGCCAAGAAAAGAAATGTTGCATAATGCATGGTACATAGTTACTTTGACCAACAAGCTTAGAAATTGGAGCCATCGTGTGATTGATATTTCAGATTCTGCTCCCCTTCCTCTCTTTTGGTGGGTGCAAAACAGCAATGTGCATGGGTTTTAAAAGTTTGCTTTGTGGTTTGATGGACCTTGTTGAGTCACTCATTTATGGTTCTATTTGTTTTAGAATGCTTTTTGTCTTTTTTTTGCTGTTTCTATACATAAAATGTGGGCGATGCACTCAGGTTCTTGGGGATGGCTATGGGATGCTAGGAAGTTCCCAGAAAGACCAAAACAAGGTGGATATCTCAGAGTTATTCCAAATGCTTTCAAAAAAGGGGATAGTGAGTTGATATCCCCAAAACTTTAAATAAAAGGGGATAGGGAGGGGACGTCCCCTCCAAGTTCTCAAGTCCTTGGAACACCACTCAGATCCTGGGGACATGTCCATGGAACACTGGTATACATTGGCACTGACATCTATATGTGCAGTAGTGCATGTGATGAAGGAGAGATGGTTTTGAAATAGTCATCATCATGCATTCCATTCACTATCCAATCAAAGCTACTTGCTGAAACAAATCTAGGGTGTTGTTCAACTTTGTGACAGAATTTGGAGCACCGTGGGAGTCTTTTGAATGGTGATGAATATGGAGTAAGTCCCAACATGAGTAGGGATTGGAGGCAAAAGAGGTTACTCAGTAGTGTCCATGATAGTGCAATGTACGAATTGGAAATGAGATACAGGTGCTAGGAGCAAAGTAGACAATAGAGCTTCCTTTGAAAAATCCAATTACTCAAGAGATACATGGGTGTTGTTCACCTTCTCTATTCATTAAGTGTTAAGAAAGCATCAATATTACCTGTGGAGTCTCCATTTCCCATACCATATACATTGGTTTCAAACATGTTATCATCAATTTTTGATTGAATCTCATCTATGCCATTTGCATGAATCCTAAGAATTAGAGGGGTCCTTTGCTTTGTCTTATTCAACCACACATTGGCACAAGACTTTTTCTATGGCGAATCATCCACAAGGTTGTCCACATTGTTATCCATAAATACAATATATTTTTGATGTATGTTGGAGTCAAGAGGATCTCGACATTCAAGTGTACTCCCTTGTACACTTTCGGTTTTTGCTTTATGGATGACCAAGTACAACATCTTTGGGATGTTTTGAAAAATCCCTGTTCTATCTAATCTTGTCTTTACATCCACCTATTGTTGATTTTCGTGATCAGATTAACAATAATGAGTAGGAAATAATAATGCAGTCACAAGAATTAAAGCACACAAATAGAAAGGGCACACAACACAAGTTTACCTTGGGAAAACCTCCCTCTTGGAGGTGAAAAACCCAGCAACAAGATCCAAGTTTATATTAGACAATATCAGCATACAACTTTGCTTACTGCACTTGAAGCAACATATAAATAGGAACAACGAATTGTCTCAGTGGCAGCGAATCATATCCACAGTCAGCAAATTCACTCCTATGCTCTGTGAATGATCTGCATGATAGCAAATAGCAAATCTCGATAGTGCAGGTAAGTCTATCAAGCTATTCCTTGTGCCCAATTTTGGAATCTTCAGTTTGCTGTTCCTATTTATATGTTGCTTCAAGTGCAGTAAGCAAAGTTGTATGCTGATATTGTCTAATATAATCTTGGATCTTGTTGCTGGGTTTTTCACCTCCAAGAGGGAGGTTTTCCCAGGGTAAACTTGTGTTGTGTGCCCTTTCTATTTGTGTGCTTTGATTCTTGTGACTGCATTATTATTTCCTGCTCGTTATTGTTAATCTGATCACGAAAATCAACATGGTATCAGAGCCCTAGGTCTGTATAGAGATTGCAATCAGATTTGTGCTTCCTTCTAACCTGCTGTTCAAAAGTTTAGTCCCCATGGCTCCTTATATCAGGTCTGAAGATAGGTTGGAAGGTCACACAAATTTCTCTTCTTGGAAGGTCCGGATAATGATGGCATTGAATGATCTTGCTGAATATGTTAGCAAGAATACTAAGGAACCTGAGGGTGCAAGTGAGAAAGAAGATTGGAAGAAGAAGGACTTCCAAGCTCAAAGGATAATAATAGACTCCGTCAAAAATCATTTGGTGCCATCCATCTCCATGAAGAAGTCCACCGGGGAGATGTTCTTTACATTGGAAAAGATGTACGAAGTCAACAATACCAGCTACATCCTTGCCTTAAGGAATCAGCTCTCCTACAAAAAATTAGAGAAAGAAGAACCTGTTGCTGCTTACTTCATGAGAATCTCTGAGCTGAGAGATCAGCTTGCCACCATTGGGAAGAGCATTGAAGACAATGACTTATCTATGACTGCCCTAAATGGTCTTCCTCCCTCTTGGGAACCATTTGTTCAAGGAATTTGTGCCAGAGTTGAGCTTCCTAAGTTTGATCAATTAATGGGAGATTGCATTCAAGAAGAGTCTCGGTTGGCTGCGAAAGGAAAAATTAAGAACCCTCATGATGAGCAACATGTCCTCTTGGCTAAGAAGGAAGGCAGCCATTGGAAGAAAAATGATTTCAAGAGAAATAGAGATTTCAGATTTCGTACCCCTCCTTCAAAGAAAAGACCAAGAGACTTATATCACATCGGATGCTTCCGATGTAACAAGCGTGGCCACTTTGCAAGGGACTGTCAAATTCAGGATGAGCAAGAAGATGCAAACATAAATGAAGTATCAAATCCTCTCAATCGTGAAGATTTCCTCTTTTGATCTATTGGTTTGTTGATCCATCCTTAAGTTAAATTCTGTTTTAGATTTAAGTTTGGTTCCAACTTTAAGTCAGAAATTTGTTGTGGATTTATCTTCTAGATAGGGTTTTAGAGGGAGTCTCGTGACATCTTCAAAATACTCTTTATCTCAGTAGAATGTTATTGCTGGTTTCTAATCATTGTGATCTATTGCTCTAATGATGGAATTGATAAATGTGTTACTTGATTATTGCAAATGTTTTCCTTTATTATATTCTATGTTGAAACAAACAAGTGTTCTGGTTATATTCTATGATACACTGGGTGTATCATCCACCCCCTGTGGAGTGCAAGGTGGCAGTTCTCTCTCACCCTCTGCGGAGTGCAAGGTGAGTCCACCCTCTGCGAAGTGCAAGGTGGTAGTTCTCTTCGCCCTTTGTAGAGTGCAAGGTGAGTTCACCCTCTACGGTGTGCAAGGTGATAGGTTGTTCTTCTTAGTGAAGAAGCTTATGTATGCTCTGCGGTTGTGCATGATTTATGTTGTATGGTTATCAATTATTGCAGGTGAGCATATGGAAAGGTCTTTGTCATCCTCTGCGGATGTGCATGATGAAAGATCATGGTGTTACATGCAATGTAAAGTTATGAAGCGTTGGTTTCATCCTCTGTAGGCATTGCAAGAGAAGATCATGTAAAGGTTCATTGTAAGATAATTGCGTGATCAAATCACAAATTGTATATTGATTGTACTATTAGGGCTGGGCCCTAATCTTAAACATTGTAATTATTCATGCCATGGGATTGTCCATGTGAATATGGTTATGTACTTATTTTCCTCCCTAGTTAAGAGGGAGTCTTAGTTTATTGTAACTTAGTGAGGAAAATAAATAAGGATTCGAATCCTTATAGGGCTGGGCCCTTCTTCTTAATGTAACGTGGAGACTCAGTTGGGCCCTTCTTCTAGATGTAATGTGGAGACTCAGCTGGGTCCTATTCCCATGTAACTTGTAGATTAAGCAATTGATGTCTATAGGGTTGGGTCCTATTCCCATGTAACGTGTAGATTAAGCAATTGATACCTATAGGGCTGGGCCCAAATTTAACGTGTGGACAAGCAATAGGGCTGGGTCTAAAAGGTAACATGGCACATATTGCAAGTTATGTAGGCCCCAAATTGGGCGCCAAAGTGCAAAGTAGAATATGTAAAATAAAGAGAATTGGTTAAGGCCGACTTAGAAGACTTAAACATGAATCTTGTATATAAACAAGATTAATTCTACACAATAGACATATATACAAGATTCACGTTTAAGTCTTATTATTGCAAATTTGTCTCCACAGGAGACTTTACAAATTTGGCTCAGTTATGAACTTTGTCGCGAATCTGCTCCTAGGAAGAGTCAAGTTTTTAACTCCTGAAGGTTTTCGTCTCCAAAAATCATAAATCGTTTATCAAATCCAAAGCATACCCTTGCTACAACCCTACGACCTCCTTACAAAGCCCTCCAGGAAACATCTAGAAGATTAGGCCGATTGGAGAACTTTATTTAATAAAATGACCTTATAATAATATTTTATTCTTTTATTGTTACTTAATGAAATAATTAATATTAAGTCATCATTTGAATATATATATTTGATAACTTAATAAAAATCAATTTAATTAATTGTCAACTTAAAAATTGGGGACACAGTCCTCCCAGCCCAAACATTACTTGTCCTCAAGCAATTCTCTGATGCACCACCAGGATCCCAAACTAGCCATATGAAAAAGACTACATCACTCCGCTGCCCCACTTTGATGCAACCAGTAGTGCTAAAGTCTGCAACTCCGTTATCCTGAATCATTCCTACTATCAAGCTGATTAATGGGTCCCAAATCATCACACTCTCACACCAACAAAAAGTGGAGGGATAGATGTCTTTTATCATGCCACCAATGCCCAATGTCCATCTAAATCTGTATGAATTCCCAAGGATGTGAACAATGATCATTCAAGTGCATAATCAGTCATGACAATACACCATATGCTGCAATTATGAATCAGGACAGCATCTATCTGACTGAGAACCTCACTCCAAGTGACGCAATAAGTACCTCCAATGACAAAGGATGATGGGAGTTCATCAATAAGCCAACCTCCAATAAGAGAAAGATGATACAATCCTCTCCAACTCCTCCAATTAGCTTCTGTCCCCAAAAGACAACCTGAAATCTTTGTGGTTTCATCATGCCATGTACCAAGGCTCAGCTGAAGCTTATCCACTCCAATTAAATGCCACTCAACATGAAGAACATTGATCATGCACACTTCATACACTGAAAATTGAACAGCACCATACTCCAATAATGTATCACGAGGTAGAAGTGTAACAATAGCTTCTCCAAGAGTGTCCACATGCTTAAACAAAGCTGAATTACCAGTGCCCCCATCCACGTACACTCCTTCATAGGCTGGACCAAAAAGTGTAAGCTCTACCATGTGAGCCTGTAGAAGAGATAACTCATCAAACTCTCCATGAATGACCAAAAGCCCAACCAAATCACTTATGCCTCCCTCTACATGAGTAGGTATAACACTACTGACTGATCCACGAAGTGTGTGCTCAACTATCCCATCTTCCTCTATGATTTGAGCCTTCAATGGGTTCTCCAAAAGAAGTAACTCCTGGTCCTCATGATGTATACAAATAGAAATTTCTGAACCATATATCTTTCCATGTCCACACAAATCTAAATGTTCTTCTTGCTTGCTCCACTGAAGAGGATCATCCCCTGTATGTTCTATCTCCATGGCTTCTTCCCTTTGGAAGAAATAGCTATTGAAGATAGGCTTCTGTTCGTTGTCTTGCTTGATCTATATGTTCACAGCATTCCTTGACCTCTTGTAAGTGCTCTCTTCCTTGGGCAGCCAGCAACTTTGCCTCCCTAGCTCTTTGTAGCCATTTGTGTCTTCTCTACATCTTCCCTGCTATAATATACAAACTCAGACCTCTTGTGGCTTGGATCCATAACAAATGCCTCATGTTTGACTCTGAAATCTCGAGTGCCAACATTGGAAGACTCCTTATAACATTATCATCTTCATGTTTAAGGGCTGCCAACCCATGATTCTTCATATGTAAGGGACTGCTGTTCCAAATCAGGTAATCAGTCCTTTCCTCATGCCTTTGTGTCATGTCTTCATAGATTTTAATTACCTAACCCGTTCATGAGTGGATGGTTATCAGCAAGTGCTGGTTCAAGAGATGTGTCCAACTGAAAACCAAATGTACCACCTGTCATAACTTCTGTCCCATGGTTGCAAGTTATATCTTCTTCTTCTCTTCTAAAAACTTCACATTGGGGTCCCGCAAATTCTTCATCCATGTTTCTACTCTTCGCAATCTTCATATTGAGTTGTTGCTCTTTGGATGTGGCTGCTGTAGATGACTGAATTTCTGATTCGGATGATGAAGAATGTGTCAATCTCAACTCCAAACAAAACTCATCGACTTGATTTTCTGATTCTTGAAGGGCCATTTGAGTACTCTTCAAGGTGTCTTCGTTGTCCTCTATCTCATCTTCTTCCAAGGTAGGTTGCTTCTTCATAAGTGGTGGTTTATGAGGTGTATCCAGCTGAAAGTGACATATTCTCCTAGTTGCCCTACCTGCTATGTTTTTTGCCTCCAACCAACTCCATGGTGAAGTATCCATGACAAACCAAACATTATCAAATTGTAGGACCTTCTTGTTAGGCAATGTCTTAGTCTCTACAATCAGTTCTGTAAGACGATTTGCCTCATATGATCTTAACAAGTATTCCTCCAATGTAATCATGTGTACAAAACAAGGGAAATCAATCTCACTATGGGCAGTCATATCTTGCATGTAGTTGGAATCTGAAATTGGGTTGATTCTTGCTTGTCCACATCCTCATATGGCTGAAGGGAACTTGTGAACATGGCTTCATCCTTCTTAGGGGTGCCACATGTTTGGCTAGGGGTCTAAAACTCTAGACATGTTGACTGAATTTTGTCTTTTCCATGATCATTTGTAGGCTGCAAATCACAAGCAAGTAATTCCTCTTTCTTCTCCATCCTTTCTTCAATGATGACTTCTGAGTTTTCTTCTTTCAAGATGTTCCTACTGGCTTTTGCTCTTTACTCTTTTCATTCATTTCAATTTCTCCATCCAACTTGTCTTTAAGACAATACTTTGATTCATCATGCTTAGACACTGTGTCTTTGGTAAAATCCTCAAGCCTTTTAACCTTTCCATATCCACAAGCATCAACTCCCTCTTGAATAGAAACGATTTGACCATCTTTTGACTTTGATCGAGATTCTGATTTAGAATTCATTTGTTCTTTCCTTTTTCTTGTTTAGTTCCTGTCAAAAGATTCGGTGGCTTTGACATCCTCAGGTTCATCTGAGTATTCATCAAAAACTCTGATAATCTCCTCATTCACGGGTATAATATTTCTTGTCAGACTTAGATGTTCTTGGAAGGTTAAAGATCCTTATACTTTTGATAATTTTTGTACCATCTAGTGATTTTAGAAGCTGCAATTTCATTGTCCTTTTCTTCCATACCTGTGATCAATCCAAGTATCCCGCAGGCTAGCAGACTTCTGGCTCTGATACGACAGAAAATTCCCTGTTCTATCTAATCTTGTATTTACATCCAACTATAACTCTACTACATTTCAAACATGCTTGTTTGCCATATTTCTAGTTGAATGTTTTCACATAGGAATGCAGTATTAAACAGAAACAGGGAACAAATTGTAATTTTGATGCCAAAGAACAATAGAAAAAATAAATAATTTGTTGAGCCTTCTTTTTGATAGATATAAATGAAGCTTACATTCCCAATAGCGCCAATATTGTGTTTGCACAACATCAGGATAACAGCAGTAGGAATGGTGCGATTAAAGATTATAATGCCTGCATTGGGAAGCACTAGGCATTTGAAATCATCGCTAGTAACAAATGACGGATATGTCTGATAGCCGCACCTATTTAGAAGAAATCCCATTCATGAGGATAAGAATCGATTCAGCTTTGTAGTCTATTAATATTATAATTTCCTAAGTTATTAATGCTCAATAATGTAATATATTGTAAGATATTGTCATTTTAGTTTCTTATTAGAATCTTTCTATTTTGAGATTCTTTGTAATTCTTTATAATGATCTTCATGATCATTCGTAAATACAACAATCATTTTTACCAAATTACTTTCGTAATATGGTATCGAAGCACTGGGTATTTTCGAAATAATTTTTCAATTAAAAATTTGTCACGATTTTTTTTAGTTTTTTGAAAAATTTCTATGCTTCTTCGAAATTTGCTCCTAGTTCGAGTTTGGTGAGGTTTTTGGCAGATCTCTTGTATTTTTTCTGCGACGCGCAACTTTATCTCGCGATTTATTTCACGCCCTGTGGTTTCTTCCTCGCGCGACCTCGTGCAGAGACTGTGCAAATTAAAATCATGTTGCGTCCTTTTATTTCCGCCCGACGAATTTCTTTCCCTATGTGTGACGACGTTGTTTTGTCTTCCGGTTTTTTCCCTGCTTGCAATCATGCGAATTCACGCCCCTCTTCGTGATTTTAAAATCGTGACGCGTGGTTTTTTTCATCTTTGGTTGCATTTTACAAAAAAAAAAGAAAAATCATGTTCCGGTATTTTTTCTACTATTTCTGACGAAGGGTTTTGGTATTTTGGCTTCCTGGCTCGAAAAACTCTTCTGGGTATCTAATTTTTACTGGCCTAGGGTTTCTGTTTTTCATCTAGGGTTTATTTCAACCACAGATTCCTTGTGGGTTTTTCGAGATCTCAACTGGGTCGTCGTCATATTTTTTTTTGGGTGCATCGTTTTCCGTGCCTCAAATTTCGTGCTAGTGGATTTTAATTATGATTGTAGATTCTTTCTGGGTTTTTCGCAAGGATTTTTGGGTTGTCTTCAGATTTTTCTGGGTCAGTCGGATTTTTTTTTGAAATCTGTGTCAGCCATACTTCATCTGTTTTTTGAAGTCTGTACTTGTATCTGCCTCTGTTTTTTGCATTGGGATTTGTGCTATGTATTCCGTGCTACTGCCTCTTTTGTGTTTTTTTTGTTTTCCGTGCATTGGGAAACGTGCAAGATGGCGTCATTGATCAACTTGATGTTGGAAGGCAGTCAGCGATTTAATGGCAAAATTTATAACACTTGGAAGCAGCGCATGCTGACAATCTTCGAATATCGCCGCCTAGATGATCTTGTCTTGGGAAAAGAATCTTGTCCTTCTGCAGCCGGATTCGATCAAGACAAATTTGATGACCGCAATAGGGAAGTTGTCATGCTTCTCAAGCTCTCTGTCACAGATGACCAGCTACCTTAGATTCCTTTTGGTCAATCAGCCTCAGAAATTTGGAAGCATCTGAAGGAGTTGCATGAGACATCCGACAAAAGCCGAGCGTTCTTCTTGAAGAACTAGTTGTTCTCCATCATGATGAATGAACGCATGTCCTTACAAGAGCATCTCACGAAGATTAAGGACATTCGAGATCAGCTCGACGCTATTGGTCAAAAAATGGAGGAAGAGGATATGGTAGTCATAACCCTCAAAAGTCTACCAAAATCCTACGAGCACTTCATAGAGACTCTCAACATTACGTCTACAAATGTTGATCTGAAATTTCCAGAGTTATGCACCAAAATTTTGCAGCAGGATCGCTGGAAACAATAGTTTGGTAGCAGTGCCACTTCATCCTCCTCTGAGCAAGCCTTTGCAGCCAAATCCTTTCACAAGGATAAAGGCAAATTTGAGTCATCTCAGTTCTCTTAGTCGAAGGGCTCTAGTCAGTCACAGGAAGACTCGAAAAAGAAGAAGGTTAAATGCAATTATTGTCACAAATATGGCCATCTGATTAAGGATTGTCGCAATCGGATAGCTTCCAAACAGCGGAAGCAAGGAGGGTCTCAGCCTAAAGCCAATGTTGCTGAGCACACAAAGCAGAAAGAGTTTGCCTTTTACGCCTTCATGGCTAAAAGACTTGCAGATCATGTGAAATCTTCTGCTTGGTATATTGATTCTGGTGCTTCTCGGCATTTCACTCACCGACATGATTGGTTTACAAAATTCTCTCCCTATACTGATTCAGTTATTTTTGGAGGAGGTGAGGAGTATACAGTTGTCGGCAAGGGCAACGTTCAGATACAGTCTGGTGGGAGGAATCTCATATTCCTCAATGTGTACTACGTTCCTGGCATGGAACTGAACCTTCTCTCTGTGAGTCGATTATGCGACATTCTCCTGAGCTTGATGTCATCTTCAGTGCACATAAGTGTTCTATTGTTGATCGTGCGACACGCACTACAGTTGCTGTTGGTATTGAGGATCATGGTCTTTATAGACTTGTGGATACAGGTGATTCTCTTGAGCATGCCTTCGCAGCAAAATCCTCCTCTATCTCCCGCCTATGGCATCAACGATATGGTCACCTGAACATTCATTATCTTGCTCAGCTTGTTTGGGAAGATTTAGTACATGGCCTACCTGAAATTCAAACTCAGAATCAACGAGTTTGTGATGTTTGTCAGGCTCGGAAGCAGCACAGGACATCATTCAAGGATGGTGACTCATGGCGAGCATCTAAGGTACTGCAGTTGGTTCACGCTGATGTATGTGGTCCAATGAATACTACTTCTGTTACTGGGTGTAGGTATTTCTTACTTTTTGTTGATGATTACAGTCATAAGATGTGGGTGTACTTTCTTAGACAGAAATCAGATGTGTTTCTTGTATTTCAGAAATTTAAGGCCTTGGTAGAAAAAGAGTGTGGTTGTTCTATTATTACTCTTAGGTCTGATAATGGGGGGGAGTTTTGTTCTACTGCTTTCTCCACTTTCTGTGATACACATGGCACAAAATGTCAGTTAACCACACCATACACCCCTTAGCAGAACGATGTTGTAGAACGTCGTAACCGCACCGTTATAGAAATGGCTAGGTCTATGTTGGAACACAAAAATGTTCCTAAGAAGTATTGGGCAGAAGCAATGTTTACTGTAGTCTATCTCCTTAATAGGTCTCCCACTCATGTTGTTAAATGGAAGACTCTTGAGGAAGCCTGAACTGGTCGCAAACCCAGGATTAGTCATTTGAAAGTTTTTGGCTCTCTTGCATATGTTTGGATTCCAGATGCCAAGCGCTCTAAGTTGGATTCCAAGAGTCAGAAGCTCATGTTTACAGGATACAACGACAACCATAAGGCCTATCGGCTGATTGATGTAGACACTGATCGTCTCATCTTCAGTCGCGATGTTGTCTTTGATGAAGATCGAGGACCATTTCAGCTTTCCTCGTCTGAGCAAAATTCTGAGGATCAGCCTTTGAAGGCTTCTGATTGAGGTGTCTGTCTTCCATTTGGTTCACTTGATGGGAGGGATGATGCAGATTCTGTATTTGATGATGCACTACCCGAATTTCCTCCAGATGATGCTAATCTTCCACCTGTTGCAGATCCTCTTCCTCCTCCAGTTCCAGTTATTCCTCCTCCATTAGATGTTGGCACATCTACTCTCCGGCTTAAGTGGTGGGCCAAGACCATTAGTGATCTTCGTCCTGATGAGCTCATTGAGGGTAGATCTTCTAGAAATAAGGCAAGCAGTAAAATACAGTTAACTTTGCTCTCATGGCCAACATTCACAACATTTATGAGCCTTAGACTTATACCAAAGCAAAAGGGATTTCAGAGTGGGAACAGGCAATGGATGCAGAATACCAAAGCCTTATGAAGAACAAAACCTGGGTTCTCTCTGATCTTCCTCCAAGGAAGAAACCCATTAGCTGCAAATGGGTCTATAAGGTCAAGTATCATGCAGATGGTACCTTAGATAAATACAAGGCCAGATTAGTTGCTCGAGGATTCACACAATGGGAGGGCATTGATTATGAGGAGACATTTGCTCCTACTGCCAAGATGAGTACCATTCGTCTTCTTATCGCTATTGCAACTTAGTTTCGATGGAAAGTCCATTAGATGGATGTTAAGAGTGCCTTCCTCAATGGTGAATTGCAGGAAGAAGTCTACATGATGCAACCTCCTGGTCTCAAGGTTGCCGGCAAAGAACATCAAGTATGTAGACTCGTTAAAGCACTCTATGGACTTAAACAGGCACCTCGAGTGTGGTACATTAAGATTGATTAGTACTTGGTTGCTCATGGTTTTCAGTGTTGCCCTTCAGACAGTAATCTGTATTTCAAACACTTTGGTGATGATATTCTCTTTCTTGTTGTCTATGTGGATGACTTAATCATTACTGGTAGTTCAACACATTTGATTGCAGAAATCAAACAGGATTTGTGCAAGGATTTTGATATGATAGATTTGGGGCTTCTCCATTATTGTTTAGGTGTTGAGGTTTGGCAGATTGATGGTAGCATTTTTATTTCTCAGTCTAAGTATGCCAGGAACTTGCTTGACAGGTTTCGAATGCAGGATTGCAAACTTGCTTCCACACCTATGGAGACTGGCTTGAAGTTATCAGCCAAGTCTGATTCTCCTCGTGTAGATGAAACACAATTCAGGCAACTAGTGGGCAGTCTCATCTATCTTACTGCTACTAGACCTGATCTCAGTTTTGCAGTGAGCTACATTTCACGCTTCATGACAACCCCCAAGGCTGATCATTGGGTAGCAGCTAAGCGTGTGCTGCGTTATGTGAAAGGCACCTCTGATTATGGACTTCTTTACACTAGGAGTCATGATCCTAGACTCAGTGGGTTCATAGATTCAGATTGGGTTAGGCTCGGTTGATGACATGAAATCAACCTCTGGATATGTGTTCAGTTTGGGATCCGGTGCGGTCACTTGGACTAGTAAGAAGCAGTAGGTAGTGGCTATCTCCTCGACAGAAGCAGAATATTGGGGAGTAGTTAAGGTAGCTTGTGAGGCAGTTTGGCTTCGTCGGATGCTTGCGGATATGCAAATATCTCAAGCAGGTCCGACTCCCTTGTTCTCTGACAATTAGGGAGTTCTCAAACTTGCCAAGAATCCAGTTTTCCATGAAAGAACCAAACATGTAGAGCTTCATTGTCATTACATTCGCCAGTTGGTTGAAGACAGATCCATTCAGTTGCTGTATGTTCCTACAGTGGAGCAGCTAGCAAATATTCTCATCAAGCCCCTCAGTCCAGATAAGTTTGTAAAATTCAGGGGGTCTATTGGTGTAGTTGATAGATTGAGCATTAAGGGAGGGTATTAATATTATATTTTCCTAAGTTATTAATGCTCAATAATGTAATATATTGTAAGATATTGTCATTTTAGTTTCTTATTAGAATCTTTCTATTCTGAGATTCTTTGTAATTCTTTATAATGATCTTCATGATCATTCGTAAATACAACAATCATTTTTACCAAATTACTTTCGTAATACAGTCCACATTGAGAATTTAATTGATGTAATGTAAGCGGACTTGCAACAGGAAAATGCTCTCTCGCCAAATATTGAACTCATGATCCTCCAAGGACTCTGCTATAAATGTCTCTGCCTCTAAACTCCTCTCGACAGGTCAAGCTCACCATATGCTTGTCGAAGACAATAGGGTTGTCTCATTTTCAAAATATCCGTAAATATTACACAAGCCTCGATTTTACCATAATCGCCAACATTAGAAATATGAAGCCTTAGATGAAGAATTAGGAGGAGCCACATCAAAGTCACAATATAGATTATTAGGAATATAATTGCCTCCTTTCTTAAGCTCATGCATGATGTTGAATCCACGATAACTATGGTATCTCACTTATTTGGAAATCAGTTGATTTATTTAATTAAAATCTAAAACACTGGCCCTCAATATCGTTACAACCACCTGGCACAAATATAATATCCAATAATAGCCTCGGCCCAAATATGAAGCAAGAAATATTTATATCAAGCCTTTCGCAAAGATTCACTACCAGACATTAAACTCCATACAACAAATACAAAATTCTTCATAGAAAATATGCTAATCAGAAGATAATAATCTTATCACAAATAAGACATAAGATACCTCAGACCTGCAAATACCCTTATTACTGCAAATTTGTCTCCACAAGAGACTTCACAAATTTGGCTCAGCTATGAACTTTGTTGCAAATCCACTCCCTGGAAGAGAGTCAGGTTTTTGTCCAACCCTTCTGTCAACTCTTGAAGGTTTTTGTCTCCAGAAATCATAAATCGTTTATCAAGTCCAAAGCATACCCTTGCTACAACCCCAAGACCTCCTTATAAAGCCCTCCAGGAAACATCTAGAAGATTAGGTCGACTGGAGAACTTTATTTAATAAAGTGACCTTATAATAATATTTTATTCTTTTATTGTTACATAATTAAATTAATTAATATTAAGCCTTCGTTTGATTTTTTTTTGATGACAATAAATATCAATTTAATTAATTGTCATCTTAAAAATTGGGGACATTACATGTTTGGTGCTGTTAATTTTAGACAATCAGATGTTAATTTAAGCAACTAGGTTATAATCAGACTGTGAATAAACAGTAACAGCAATAAAACACAAGACAAAAGACACCAATACCCTTGGAAAAACCTCCCTCTTGGAGGTGAAAAACCCAGCCTTAAATATGATATGTATTATCTCAAATGTAGGCAATTACAATATAGCGAACTTATCTCAGATCGCTGTCCAAATAGCAAGTTGGCAAAGCAATGAAGGATGCAGCTCTAATCAACAGCAGATGACTAAAGGAGATCACCAGCAGATGTCTAAGGTAGGCTGGAGCAGAATCACACAAGGAGAGCCTTCAAGTTCGCTTGAAGATCTTGACAATTTCGCCTAACAATAGCCTTGAATAAATTCACACAAGAGAAGGAGAGTTCGCCAATGTAGGAGAGCAGATTGTATCCGTGGTGAATTGATGATAGAATGACTTCATTTTGTTGTTGGTTTTATATCAACCTTTTGGCGCCAAATATCCCCAAGTCGGCTTGCATGTTTATTTAATTACGTTACATTGTCATTGTGAATTCCTCACGCTACACATTTGGGTCCAGCCCAATAATTATATTTAATTGCCTTCCACGTTACATGCTTTTACATTTGGGTCCAACCCAATAACACATTTACATGAGATAATACATATGAATTTTAATTGTCATTGACAACATTAAAATTAGATAATCAGGTATCCGAGCTAGCTAATATTTTCGACACTCCCTCTTAGCTAGGGAGGATATCTGCCATTTGTCATGATCCATTCATGACTTTCATCTTGCATTGCCCGCACGGATGAATGTATAAGCTCTATAGAGTATACCTGCAATAAAACACATAGATATCATGAACTCATTTCATGATGTCCATCTTGCATTGCCCGCAGAGGGTGGAAGAGGTCTTACACCTCAGCCTTCTCCCAGAGAAGGATACAATGTCACCTTGCATTGCCCGCAGAGGGTGACTCCACCTTGCATTGCTCGCAGAGGGTGGAAGATGCAGACTGAAATTGCATCACTAAGATTGAGACTCCCTCTCAATTAATGCTATGTTCTCCACAATTCCAAGCTTCTCTCTGAAGTACTCAAACTTCACCCGAGCTAGAGGTTTGGTGAGAACATCAGAAACCTGTTCATCAGTGCTGATATATTTTAGCTGGATGGCACCTCTTTGTGCCATATTACAAATATAGTGATAATGAGTTTCCACGTGTTTTGACCTGTCATGAAACACGAGATTATTAGACATTTTAATACAACTCTGGTTATCACAATAAATAACAGTGGATTCCCAAGGTTGTCCAAACAACCCAACAAGAAGCTTGCGAAACCAAACTGCTTCTCTAGTTGCCACACTTGAAGCAATGTATTCAGCTTCTGCAGTACTTAATGCAATTGAGGACTGTTTCCTACTAGCCCAAGAGATCATAGCGGAACCCAAGCTGAAACAGATTCCTGAAGTGCTTTTCCTGTCAGTAACACTTCCAACCCAATCAGAATCAGAGTAGCCTTCCAAATTGATTACTGTGTTGATTGGATACTTCAGCCCATAGCCAATTGTTCCACGCAAGTATCTCAAGATGTGCTTGGCTGCCACCAAATGAACATGCTTTGGCTGGTTCATGAGTTGACTAAGTGCACTCACTGCATAGCAAATGTGTGGTCTAGTGTTGACTAGATACATCAAGGATCCAATCAACTGCCTATACTCTGAAGGATCTGCAAAATTAGAGTTAGCTGCAAAAATACTCAACTTCTTCAAGTTAGTTTCCATAGGAGTAGACATAAGTTTACAATCCATCATACCAAATCTTTTCAATATATCAATAGTATATTTACCTTGACTTAGAATAATTTCATTAGGTCTTTGCCACACTTCTAACCCTAGAAAGTAATGCATTAGACCTAGATCCTTCATTTTAAATTCAGTAGCTAATTCTTTCTTACACCTAATGATGAGACTCTCTTCACCAGTTAGAAATAAATCATCAACATATAGAACCAGAATTAACATTTCACCATTAAATACTTTAAAGTAAATGTTAGGGTTAGCATCATTCTTATAAAATCCTAAATTGACTAAGTACTTATCAATTCTTTCATACCAAGCTCTAGGAGCTTGCTTGAGGCCGTAGAGAGCTTTCTTCAATCTGCACACATGGGTTTCTCTATTATGAATCTCATAACCTTCAGGTTGTTCAATATAGACTTCTTCCTCAATAACACCATTAAGGAAGGCAGTCTTTACATCCATCTGATGTAATTTCCAACTTTTGGTTGCAACAATAGCTATAATAGTTCTAATGGAAGTATATCTAGCAACATGAGCAAATGTTTCTTCATAATCTATGGCTACCTTTTGAGAAAAACCACGAGCTACAAATCTAGCTTTATATTTCTCTATACTACCATCAACAACATGTTTAATTTTAAACAACCATTTGGAAGAAACAACAGACTTACCTTTAGGTCTAGGCACAATATCCTAGACATCATTCTTGATGATGGATTGATACTCTTCGTCCATGGCTAACTTCCATGCTTGCTGGTTCATGGCTTCTTCCATGTTGGATGGTTCAGCCTCAATGATGTTGCACATCATTGCAACATAGTTGGAGAGCTTTTGAGGTCTCTTACTTTCTCTAAAGGTGCCACTAGGAGCTGCAAACTTTTCTGCATCTTGACTTGTGCCTCTAACCCAAAGAGGTCTTTTCTTGCTAACTGCAATGTCTCTAGGTCCATCAGTTGGAACTAGAGGCTCAGGAGGATCATCATGTTCAATAGGTTCAGGAGGTTCAATAGACTCCCTCTTAATCTCAGGGTTAGTATCAATATCCATATTATTGACTTTTTTATCAATATCAATAAGAGAACCTTTAGATTTCTTGAAAGCAATATTTTCTTCAAAGGTGATATCCCTACTTACCTCAATGTACCTTTGACCAGGAATGTAGATGTGAAATGCCTTGGAAGGTTCACTATATCCAACAAGTATACCCTTCTTCCCGGAAGGCTCTAACTTAGTCCTCTTTTCCTTTGGCACATGAACATAGACAGGACTTCCAAAGATCCTTAGGTGGCTGATATCCAGTTTGATTCCAGTGAAAGCTTCCTCGGGAGTTATGTTCTTTAGGACACAGTGAGGGCATCTATTCTGAATGTACACTGCAGTCTTGGATGCTTTAGCCCATAAGAAGGTTTGCAGGTCCTGATTGTGAATCATAGCTTTGGTAGTTTCAACAATGGCTCTATTCTTTCGTTCGGCTACACCATTTTGCTGAGGATTGTAGGGAACGCAAAACTCCCTCTTAATTCCTGTTTCTACACAAAAGTCATTGAAGCTACTTGAAGTGTATTCACCTCCATTGTCAGATCTTAACACTTTAATCCTTTTACTAGACATATTTTCAGCTAGAGCTTTAAATTCTTTAAACCTACTTAACACTTCATCAGATTCTTTAGATTTTAGAAAGTAAATCCAAGTCTTCCTAGAAAAATCATCTATAAATGTAACATAGTATAGAAATCCGCTAGGTGAAGGAACAAACATGGGTCCACATAGATCAGAATGAACAAGTGCTAATTTTTCCTTAGCTCTACTTTCACTTTTATGAAATGGACTTTTAGTGTTCTTACCTAATGCACAACCTTTGCAAGCATCATCCCGAAATTGATTAAGTTTAGGCATACCTTTAACCATCTTTTCAAGTGAAGGAAGTGCTTGATAGTGAAGATGATCGAGCCTTCTATGCCATAGCTCACTAGATTCAGGAGCTTCATGAATGAGTGCTCGAATGGGGTTAGCTGAAAGCTTATACAAACTATCATATCTATTTCCAATAATATGAGCAGATTTAATACTAGATTTCTTAGGCCATGCAAGTACTTTACCCTCAGAAAATGCTATTTGATAACCTTTATCTTCTAGAGCAGAAATAGAAATCAAATTCCTCTTAATTCCAAGGACAAATAAAATATCACTAAGATGCAAGGACATGCCAGATTCTAAATTTAAAGAAGTGCTACCAAAACCTCTTACCGAATACTGAGCATCATCACCAATTACCACATGAAGGTTGGACTCTTTCTCCATCAAGTCTGAGAGATGCTCTCGATATCCCGTGATGTGTCTAGATGCACCACTGTCTATCAACCAAGTGTTGCTATCGGTTGGCACATTGCTAGACAAGGCAGAAATGAAGAGGTAGTCTTCATTATCCTCTGAGTTTGCAACTTCATTCAGGTTGGCCTCTCCTTGCATGGGCGGGTTCTGACATTCCTTAGCATAATGTCCAAACTTGTTGCATCTGAAGCAACGAATACGTGAAAGATCCCTTGGCTTCTTCCTTGAATCGTAAGCAGGAGGTCTGAAGTCTCTATCTCTTTTGAAGTTGTTCTTCTTCCAATGGCCTCCCTTTCTTCTAACATGTTGAGATGCAAGCACATGTTGATCTCTTCCATGAGAGCCTTTATGCATTTCTCTGGCAGCAAGGCGTGACTCCTCTTGAATGCAGTCTAACCAGAGGCGATCGAAGGAAAGGAATTCAGCTCTTCCACTTATGCTTTAAATAAAAGGATCCCAAGAGTCAGGAAGACCATTCAAAGCAATCATGACAATATCCTTGCCCACAACCTCGCTTCCAATGGCGCTGAGCTGGTCCTTCAATTCTGAAATCTTCATGAAGAAGGACATGACCGAATCTCCTTTGCTCATTTTGACTTGAAGAAGTTGCTGCCTCAATGTAAGTGTCCGGCTAATGTTGTTGATCTCATATATCCCTTCTAGATGTTTAAACATCTCTCGGGCTGTCGTCAATTTGGAGATTACTGGAACAAGATTATCCTTAATGGAATCAATAAGGAACTTCTTTGCTTTGAGAGCATTCTTCTTGAATTGCTTTAGCTCTTCCGGATCCGAAGGTTTAGTCAGATCCATGTCTTCCACAAACTGTAACAGCTCTAATTCTTCAAGAGCAAGGAGGACACGAACCTTCCATGATGTAAAATTGAGGGCACCTTCAAGTCTATCCTCTACTTTCAAACCTGTAACCATCATGCAAAACTAAAACAACAAACTGAAAGTGAAGGGCAACTGATAATCTGATTATTTTGAATGAATCTAAAGCTCTGATACCATGTTAATTTTAGACAATCAGATGTTAATTTAAGCAATTAGGTTATAATCAGACTGTGAATAAACAGTAACAACAATAAAACACAAGACAAAAGACACCAATACCCTGGGAAAAACCTCCCTCTTGGAGGTGAAAAACCCAGCCTTAAATATGATATGTATTATCTCAAATGTAGGCAATTACAATATAGCGAACTTATCTCAGATCGCTGTCCAAACAGCAAGTTGGCAGAACAATGAAGGATGCAGCTCTAATCAACAGCAGATGACTGAAGGAGATTAGTAGCAGATGTTTAAGGTAGGCTGGAGCAGAATCGCACAAGGAGAGCCTTCAAGTTCGCTTGAAGATCTTGACAATTTCACCTAACAATAGCCTTGAATAAATTCACACAAGAGAAGGAGAGTTCGCCAATGTAGGAGAGCAGATTGTATCCGTGGTGAATTGATGATAGAATGACTTCATTTTGTTGTTGGTTTTATATCAACCTTTTGGCGCCAAATATCCCCAAGTCGGCTTGCATGTTTATTTAATTATGTTACAATTTCATTGTGAATTCCTCACGCTACACATTTGGGTCCAGCCCAATAATTATATTTAATTGCCTTCCACGTTACATGCTTTTACATTTGGGTCCAGCCCAATAACACATTTACATGAGATAATACATATGAATTTTAATTGTCATTGACAACATTAAAATTCAATAATCAGGTATCCGAGCTAGCTAATATTTTCAACAGGTGCTTGCACTGTCAAATTCATTATAAGACGAGGCTACTTATAGAAGACATTGCATTTTTGGGAAAACATAAATTTGATTTTGGCTGATGAGTACTTAAATCAATTGTACATGGTGCCTTTTGCTAACTCCTTCACAAGTATGTTAAAACTTAAAAGCCATATTGACAAATTTTGTAATGCCCCCTATATGTTAAAACTTAAAAGCCATATTGACAAATTATGTAATGTCCCCTATTTGTAGGCTGTCAATTGCCAAAGGGAAACATACATTACTACTTATCATGCTACATAAATTGTCATATTAAATAACTAGGTTGCTCATAGTACAGTAGGTATTGTCCTTATTCAGGCCCAACCTTAATCTCCTTCCGATTTCCTAGTCTTGGATGGGAGACTTGCTTGTCTAGGGCGCAATGATACCATCTCTAATGCAGCCCAGATTACCGGAACCTCAGTCCATTCACCCTTGGGACCTACAGCCCAGATTTTAGGATCCTGAGTTCTTTCACCCTTGGGGCTCATCTATCATGAGTTGGTTTTACTTTGCCTCTCCCTAACAGCATCACACCACTTCTCAGAAAAAAGAAATCAGAACTGGTTAAGGCATATGTTTGTAACAGGCCAATATCTTCTTGTATTATGTCAACGTTCTAATACTTAAAAGATTTCAGACATATCTGATATTTATCTTATTATTATTATCTAACAGTCATGAAACACTAATTCATCAATTTAGATGCTTATTGTAATTATTAAAGGAACATATATATAATAAGTATGACTGTCATACATATTGCAGTCTATATTATTATTATTAATATTACTATTAAACTCTGCATAAGAACATTATCAAGCTTAATATATTAAGTATACATATCAAGCATACATCCCCCACGCCTACCACCGAGAACAAGGATGTTACTGCCTGTAACTTAATAACAGTTCTGATCCGATCTATTCTTAATTAGAATGGAGACGTAACTTAATATTTAACAGTCATTAGTTCATGAGTAGCTGCAGCATATTGCCCGTGATATAATAATCTACTAGTAACTTAATGTTCTGTTCTTTCCCTAATACATTCAATTGTCACAGTTAGTACTGGCAATAACCTATAAGTACAATCAAACTGCTGTATATTCCTTTTGCAATCGTTTGGTGTGCCAAAGGCAATTGCTCTTAGAAGAGCGATCCAAAATGGAAAAATAAAATATAAACTCACATGATGCTTTTTGAACGATTATAACTGTCTTCTTATATCTTGTGTTTGGAATGGTGAGACACGATGCCAACAGACATGTCTCCTTAGCATCTCCTTTTCCTTGGTGCTAAACGCATGTCTTCATTACTAATCGCTGCCACCCAATTCTTTTATATTCATCGCCTTTGTTGATAACTAGTCACTATCGAGTCCTCTCATAATTGCTGATCATAACATTATTATATCTTCTCCACTTATTTATTAGGCATCCCTTTACTTAATATAAATCTCTGTTTGTTAGCGATTAGACATAATCATTGTTTAGTCATTATCGTGCCGTTTCATAAGATACCGAGGGTGGATTGATATGATAATCAATGGTTAATACTAACTAATTATCGATGTTTGCACTAGCTTGGATATCACTTCAATCATTATTGATTAATATAATAACTTCCATTGCTATCGATTCATGCCTGAACCTAGTATGATCATAATTGATCTTTGAAGTATTGTTATCACCAATTCTTCCAATCCTTAGCTTTGAGCCATAATCGATTTTCATAATGATGTCGATTAGATGCTGGTTTGCCCCCTTGCTTGAGCCATTGTTATTAATCATTGTCGGTAATAATACAGTCGGCAACTATAGTTTGTATATGTTACAGCATCCTTAATGATAGCCTCCTCAATCGTTGTTTCCACGGTGCTTATATTCCTCTTTTCCTTGTTGATTCTAATACATGTGTTCACCACGTAGCTGAGTGTATTGCTATAAATGAAGACTGCATATGAATAATTGACGTTGCCAATATCGTATCTGTCGATCCTATATCTTTGACATCATTTTTTTCTTGATGATGACCGGAAGTGGTATTAATGGTTCCTTGATATCATTCTTGTTTTCTTATTAATTAGTTTAAATCTTAATTTAAACTTATTCAATCGTTTATCAATTTTAGTTGTCTCCATGTCCAGAATGGGGACATTACAAATTTATACATTTGAATTAACCCATTCAATCTGCTTAATAAGTGATACTAAATGTATTGGAGTTGGTAAGTTCTCATCTTCAGTTCAAGGGGTAGAGCTTAGTTGGTTAAAACATCGAGTTCTCATTGTGGAGACCTGTTGTGACGTATTCACACATCGCCCCATTGCAAATGGGGACCCCTGCTTTTTGCTCTCTAGGGTTTGTTTTCTGGGTCTTTTAGGTTTTAGTCTGTTAGCTTTTGCATGGTGAGTGCTGTCAGGAGGATCACTGGATAGCAGGCTCTGCTTGAGCTAGGGTGAGTCGGTTGATGCTCCAGGTTAAGGGCGTTTTTCAAGGTCTTCCTTAGGCTTGGTTTTGCTGGTGGTGTCTCGTTTGAGTTCGAGGAAGTCAGTGAGTGGTTGAGCAAATTTGGCTAAGGAATGGAAGGGATGAATCAAAGATCTAGCCTAGGACAAATTCAAGCCAGTTTGAAGGTGAATTGAGCCTAGAATGGGAATTTCGCTCCTGACCCTTCCAAAGGGTCCAGAGCGAAATTCATGTAAAACCCTATTTTCCACAAAAAACTGGAGCTATATGTCAACCTAAAGGAGAAATTTGCATGATCATGAGGAAAGGAGGCCTAATGAAGTTTGTCCAAGGTGTGAGGAGGAGAAAATATGTGAGAAATTGGCTCAAAAGGTGAATTTCACTCCTGACCCTTCCAAAGGGTCCAGAGCGAAATTCATATTTCCTCTATTGTGCTTCTTAGCTTGACCAAGTTAGGAGCTTCTAAGGCATGATTTGGTAGGTTTTGGTGCATATTTGCCTTGAAGAGGAATTTTTGGACCTCAAGATGATGAAAGCTAGCCAAAAATGAGAATTTCGCTCCTGACCCTTCCAAAGGGTCCAGAGCGAAATCTCCCTGTGTTGCCTTCCTTGGCCTTGAAAACCCAGTTGGACCTTGCCTAGACCAAGTTGGGTGATGGAATATCTTGATAGTGAAAGAAGGAAGTTGAATTGATCAAGTTTGATGGAGAATGGAGTGAACCAAGGTGGGATTTTGGCCAAGATTGTGATTTTCGCTCCTGACCCTTCCAAAGGGTCCAGAGCGAAAATCCTTATACACCTCAATTTATCACTTGTCAAGACCAAATTCCTAGTTTTTGAGGCATGTGTGGAGGTGTTTGTGAATGTTCTAACCTTAGGAGGTGAGTAAAGGTGGATGAGGTGAAGATTTTAGCCAAGAATGAGAATTTTGCTCCTGACCCTTCCAAAGGGTCCAGAGCGAAATTCTTGAAAACACTCATTTTTCCTTTAGCCAAAGTCAGGACCAAGGTGGAGATGCATGAGGAAGGATCTTTATTTGCCTCCCAAAGAGGGTGAGAGTTGGAAAAGTCAAGGATCAAACCCAAAACATGATTTTCGCTCTTGACCCTTCCAAAGGGTCCAGAGCAAAAATCTTTGTAGCCCATTTTTCCTTCCCAATTTTGGCTAAGTGTTGGTTTCTAGGGCATGTTTGGGGGTCAATTGGTATGTTCTTGCCTTGAGATGGAGTTGGTTGATTTTGAAGAGCAAGATTTTGGCCTAAAGGAGAATTTTGCTCCTAATCCTTCCAAAGGGTCCAAAGCGAAATTCATCATAAACCTCATTTGTTGCCTTGAATGGTCTTGAAACCTTGTTCCTTAGGTGGAAAATGGTCTAACTTTGCTTCTTGAAGTGGTTTGAAGTTTGAAAAGTGAGTAATCTAGCCTAGAATGAGATTTTCGCTCCTGACCCTTCCAAAGGGTCCATAGCGAAAATCTTCTTAAAGCTCATTTCCTCCTAAGCTTGACTAAATTTTGATTTGCAGGGTATCTTGAAAGGAAAGATGGACATCTTGTAGCCTTTGGAATGTCTGAAAGCATTGAAAAATGAGGGATTTTGGACCAAAAAGAAAATTTCGCTCCTGACCCTTCCAAAGGGTCCAAAGCGAAATTCCTAAAAACTCTTATTTTTTTGCATTGAAGGAGGTCAAGTCCTTGGTCTTTTATGGCATGGATGAAGTGAGATAGCTTGTCTTTGCCTCTTGGGGTTGTTTTGAAAGGGAGTAATGAAGAATTTAGCCTAAATTGAGATTTTCGCTCCTGACCCTTCCAAAGGATCCAGAGCGAAAATCTTCCTAAGATGCATTTCTTTCCTTGTTTGACTAAGATTTGGTGTCCAAGACATGATGAGAAGGAGAATGAACATGATCTAGCCTTTGAGAGTGTTTGGTAAAGTTGAAAATGAAGGATTTTAGCCAGGAAAGGAAATTTCGCTCCTGACCCTTCCAAAGGGTCTAGAGTGAAATTCCTTACAAGCCTACCCTTTTGACCTTTCCTGGGCTTGAAACCTTGTTCCTAGGGCGATGAAAGATGAGATTCTACCTTGCAATGAAGTTTCAAGTTGAAAGAATGATGATTTTTGGGCAAGAATGAGATTTTCGCTCTTGACCCTTCCAAAGGGTCCAGAGCGAATTTTCTCAAAACCTCTCTTTGCTATCAATTTTGTGCTAGATCAAGTGTGGGCTAAGGTAAAATCAAGGAGGAGTTGCCCTTGAAAGTGACTTTAAGTTGCTAAAAACCATTTAAGATGAAGGAATTGAGCCTAAAAAGTGATTTTCGCTTTGACCCTTCCAAAGGGTCCAGAGTGAAAATCCTAAAAACCATCTTTTCTTCCAAAATTTGAGCAAAGTCAAACGTGGACAAGGGTGAGAGAAGTCATTTGGATTGCCTTAGAGTAGATTTTGGTCGCCAAGAATGCAAATTTTGAAGCCAAAATGAGAATTTCGCTCCTGACCCTTCCAAAGGGTCCAGAGCGAAATTCTTAAGATCACCCCTTTTTCCTTGCAAATCAAGTCAAGATTTTGATTTTATGACCTAGAGAGGAGTGAGGCAAGGTGTTCTAAGTCTTGGAGGTAATTTGAAGTTGAAAGGATGGAGAAATAGCCCTAAAACAAGATTTTCGCTCCTGACCCTTCCAAAGGGTCTAGAGCGAAAATCCCAAAATCTACCTATTCCTTTCAAATTTTTGCTAAGCTATGCCTAGGCCAAGGTAAAAGATGCCCTTGTGATTGCCCTTGAGTTGATGGTTGTCTCCAAAAATGATGATATTAGGCCAGAGGAGGAAAATCGCTTCTGACCCTTCCAAAGGGTCCAGGGCGAAAATCCTTCGATCACCTATTTTGCCTTGCAAAATCAAGTTAATCTTGGGTTGGATGAAGGAAGAGAAGTATTTCCTTGCCTTGTGAGGAGAATTCAAGATGAAATGATGAAGAAGGGAGCTACAAAAAGTGAATTTCGCTCCTGACCCTTCCAAAGGGTCCAGAGCGAAATTCATCAAAATCCCTATTTTCTCCTTGTGTCAAGTCAAGACTTTGAGTCCTAAGGCATAGTTGAGGTTGGAATGATGTTTCTTTGCCCTGTAGGATGAATTGAAGTGAAGGAGATAAGGAATTAAGACCTAAAACTTGAATTTCGCTCCTGACCCTTCCAAAGGGTCTAGAGCGAAATTCTTAAAACCTCCATTTTTGCCTCAAATTTACATCAAGCTTGGTGTTGGTTCTGAACGAGGACGTCCTTGGACATGTATCTAGCAAGTACGGTTGCAAAGTGAGAACAATTTGAGCCAAGAATGCAAAATTCGCTCCTGACCCTTCCAAAGGGTCCAGGGCGAAATTCCTATAGGGCCTATCCTAGGAAAGACTCTTGAACAACTTAATTTTGATGTCTTCTTGTTGATGATTTAAGGTATAAAATGCTATGTTGAAATGAATTTATTATGTGTCCTTAATCATCTTTTTGTTTGTCTTGCAGTTAAAAGGGGACCAGGGCAAGACAAGGACAACCTTCTCCAGCCCAGCATCATCAAGGACGGCCTTCTCCAGCCCAGCATCATCAGGGACGACCTCTTCCAGTCCAGCATTCGAAGGAAAGGTACACCATCCATCCTGCACATCGAAGACAAAGGAAGTTAAAGCAAGGGTTCGTTGAAGAAGCAGATAGTTTCAGAAGAGTTGATTAAAGCTAGCTTCTCAGCAACATCAAATTGAATATCTACCAAGTTACAAGTGTCAGACAAGGTGGCATCCTAGTCATCACTCCTCCAGTCGGATTAGTCCACCTCAGCGTGTCCAGATTCAATGTACTTGGCTCATCAAAATGGCACAAACTTCGATGTACCTACCCTGGTTATCCATTGGTCAAATATTCCAGAGAATACATGTGTCCAAATAATGCAATTATTTAATTGGCCAGAATTGAGTTGTTGTAACAAACCCTAATTAGGGTTTTCATTGTAAAATCTCAGCCATTGATCTTAAGTTGATCTGAGCCATTGAATTGTATTGAGGGCACTATATAAGCCCTCCTCATTTGTAAAGGCGAATAGTTAGTCAATAGTTGATAGTAGGTGAATAGTTAGCTAATAGTGAATAGTCAGTTGATAGAATAGCAATTAGAGTAGAATAGCAAGAGAAGGCAAAGATTGTTGCCAAGATGTTGTTGTAAAAGACTTGTAAAACTTCATTGAAGAAATGGTGAAATCTATGGGTCGATTCAACAATGGTCTTTATACTTCTCAGATTTGATTTCATGTTATTAGATGAGTGGAAGAAATGTGTTTGATTGATGGTGAAATTTGTATATCCATACTACTAGCAGTTTGTTGATTGCAGACTTGCCTTGTGTACTCAACTGGAATCATTCAGCTTAAGCTTAACTTCAATTGTCGCTTCTTCACTAATGTGCATCAACCTGATGGTGTCTATGCCTGTAGCGATGATCTAAACATCATAAAGCTTTCCTCCGAAGATCGCACTAACCTTGTGGAGATGGTCCTGGGATGTCAAAACAAGACTTAGTTAGAATTTCACCAAAGGTTATTCATTTCTCCTACATTCTTAGTGTCAGAATTAGATCCTTTCCTCGCCCTCATCCTTTTTCTTTTTTTTTTTCAAAATCTAGGCCAGTGAAATCTTGTGATTCTAGCAAATCAGACGTTCAGGTCATCGAGTGTAAGTCCCCTTGTGATTCCAGCAAAATCACATCATACCACAAAGAGCTTATCCACGAGTAGAGATCCTACATAACAGGAACCTTGAAGCTTCTCCGATTGATCCTTCTGCGATATCTTCAGCATTCGGGAGCTTTATTCAAGAGAGGATAAGGTACCTTTAGGTATTTTATTCTGTGTTTGGTCGTGTACAAAATACACATCAACAAGACCAAAGTTCAAATCCCAAAGGGACATCTAATGTGGAATTCTAAGTTGTGACTCTTGGTCTTCCATAATTGACTTCTAGCATAGAGGTGGTTTCTAGTATGGTTGCTTGAAAGGAGCTAAAATTAGTCTCATGGTTGTGGTTGTAAGAGTTTGTATTAATCTCATGTTGATGCTCATATGAGCAGAATAATTGTAAAAGATTAGCAATATAAAGAAAAGTCCTCATGTACTAAATTTAAGGCTAAAGGAAGGTCTGTGTCAACTTAGGTGGAGATGGTGTAGATACTTCTTTGATGAAGTTGTGCTTGTCCATGGCACCAAATTGAGCATTTCTAATTTCAGTTTAGCTATGGACAATCCCATCACATTGTGCAAGGGCTCATATGAGGCAGTCTTTGATCCATCACCAATGAGTAGTGTGGATATTTAAGTCAAATTGACCATTTCTAATTTCAGTTTGGCTATGGGTAATCCCATCACATTGTGCAAGGGCTCATATGAAGCAGCCTTTGATAATTCACCAATAAATAGTGTGGACCTCTAAGTCTCCATATTAATTTTTTTGAACAAATTCATAAAAAATGGCTTATTATTTATTCTTGAAGATGGTAAGAATGTGGTGTATTTGAGCTCTTATAGGAAAATATTTGAGCTCATGATTTATATTGCTCTAACACCATTGTCTCACCGCACACTCTACAACATAAACAGAACATGCATTCAACAAGTTTATATTTTCCTAGGCTTCTTTATTTGCTCACTAGGAGGCAGTGCCTTCTCCTTCATCCCTAAGGCCTTGAGAATTTTCTCTCACCTTATGCTTGATTTGTTGAACTTGAGCCCTATTTTTTGTACTAAGGAACTACAGGTTGCTCTTGAGGTTATTGGGTTTCTAGAGGGAAGTCTAATGACCAATTACCTTCAAGCTGACAATAGATTTTGCCAAAATATGAACAAGACTTAAATGAATTGCTATCCATTTCTTAAAAATTGAGATCTTTTTTATGTAAATCATGCTTCATCTTGTCAGTCTTAGGAAGCTAGGTGAGTCGCTTTGGCATCTAGCTGCTAGGCGGTGGCATCTGTTAGAAGGTCCATGACAGCCAGATGGTGAGTTTGGGTACTTGACTACTTTGATAGTGACTAGAGTTTATATAATTACACCTCCTCATGATAGCATAGAAAACTAAATTGGTGGGAACTGATTCACTAAATAATGTCTAGGACGTGTTGACAACCTGCAAAACGATTGATGGCTGTGAGATTGGTCTGTGCAGCCAGGTGAATGACCTTCACAACCTCCAACATCTGCCACTTTGCACTTCAGTTGCTACCACTGAAGCCCAAGGACTTATTTGTTGGCAGCAGTGACCCAGATGGTTGACACTTAAGAGTACAATGGACTTAACATTTGCAAATTCTCCCTTTGAGGCCCAACATGTGAAAAATCAATGAGTCCCTAAATATTAACCTTTTCAACTGGATACACAGCCTTTACCTCTTTGACAGCCTGAGAATGATATCTTGGGATTTGGTGCTCCATTCTTAATTTGATCAGCATCTTGGACAACAACTATATTGAAGACATTGGCATCTAACGGGTGTGGATGATTATTTTGCTGCCACCAAGGGTTTATGAAATCAAGAGCTTATTAACGAGTTTTTGGTTTTTTCTCTTTCGTGCTTCTCCTCACCTTGATTGAGGACTAAGAAATTCCCAAAGAAATGCCTTAAGTCACACTGCATTGAATCTCAAATTGCAGATATTTGTGAGATATTCTAGATCCAATAACGATGGTTGTCTTGTAACTTGTTTGCTTGATCTCATTATGCTTCTTCTTAGCCTTGGTCAAAGGAATCTATGAAGATATTATACTTCCCTAGTTGTAATACATTCGCAAATTTATGTTGTTATATTCATATCTAAAATAACCTCTAATTTTCTCTCCACATTTGGGAGTTACTTCTACTTTATTTTTAATTTTTTGTTTGGGTGGTAAATTGAAAATGTTAAAATGTTTAAAATGATTATTACAAAAAATACACCCTTCTTAAGAAAATTTGAGTCTTAAGAGAGTGTTTATAGTGACTTGTAATATATATAAATCATTCAGGTACTTGGTAAAGCCTAGAGTCCTTGGTTTTATAGAGCATCAAGTTGTGCCATTAAATGTGTCCTTTTGCACAATGTTTTTGATTATATGGGTAAAACAGGTTTAGAAGGGGCCCCAAAACCCTTTGCAACAGACAACAACTGACATAAAAGCCAGACAATAGAACAACTGCAGCCAAGATGCCCCTCAACAACATCCGCCCAACAAAAATGCCAACCCAAACACAACCAAAGGATCACCCTCTTAAACCACACTAAACCTTTGCCTAACATTCTGCACCCCCAAAACATGTGTATTAGAAATAAACCATGTTTAGAAAGACATTGCTTCCTTCTTTGGATGATAGTCTAGGACACACCATTAGCCAAATTCTCTGATCGGAGAGAAAGGAGAGGAGAATCCTCTTCTATCGCCTCAACCTGCACCAAAACACACGGAAAAGAAGAGTGTCAAACTGAAGATGATGCAAAAAATCAAAGGTGAGCAAGGAACAGGATAACCAATGACACACTCTCTGATAGTCTTTTGCACAATGTTGCTAAGTTTTGTGATCTGATCGCTCCATTGTGCGTTTGTTATAAAAATTTTGTGGCCCATTGTGTAGTTAATCTTTTCAAATTAATTTTGATAAATTCTATGAGAGGTTGCAAGATTTTGTGATTACCCAATCTATTGTCCATGCTATGCTTATACTTGCCAAGTAAAATGCCATAAGGATCATCACGTCATTTCTATATCTCAATTGGAAGGGAGTATGAATGGTAGTTGCTTTATTTGTCATCAAGTAGGCCTAATATTTTTGGCAACCTGTCCTCCCAATCACTCCACTCTTCACTACTTGCTTCTTGGATGATAATCACCAAGACCTTGTTCATGGCTCTACATGTCTGATGACCCGTAGGTTGTAATAACTCAACCATGTATGAAAAAATTGAAACATTTTTGTTAGTTGTTGAATATCTAGGTTAATGAAGTGGCCACATCTACTACATGTGAGGTGCAAAGGTGTTATTCTCCTAGTCCTAACTATCATAGCAGATCCTCTCTGTCTTTCTTTCTGACATTTAGATATTTTGATTTGGTTGAAGGGTCTACTCTTATGTTGGCCCAATAATCTCTAATAGCATTCGAAATGGAAGTTTTCCCCACAAACACCATGACGATATAGAGTTTATGCTCTCTTTATGTGTCTACTGCCTCATTTTGCACATAATAGTTGGTGAATCTTTATATCTTGTAGGCTTCAATGATTTGCGAATAATACCAAAAGTATCCTTCCAAGTGATATTTGAGCTATCATTTGTTGAAAATGAGGTTTTAAGTTAGGAGTGACAACACAAATGAAACATATAAAAAAGGCCATTATGTCAATTTTCTTCTCATCAAATCTTTGTGAATTTTTTCACTTTATAGGTCGTTGTCTTGTTGTTTTTCAATTTCTATTTTATTTATTTTTCAGTTTCCAGTGATAACAATGAACCAGTGTCAATACAGGCTTTGAGATGCAACATGCTTCAGACAATGAAGGAACTAAAGTAGATACCAAAAGGAGGGCAAGACTATGTGATGCATAAATTGTAAGACTAAAGGTCACACCAAGGCTAATAATCCAAATAACATATTTTGTGAGGTTTGTAAATTTATATGTCATTCTAACAAGGATTGCCTATATAATTTAAAGAACAAGGACCAAGTGATGTTCACACAAGGGGAGTAATGGACAACTCTCACCATGACAACAAAGCCAATTAGTAATCAGCATCAGCATGCCAATGTTGGAGGTGCTAGTCAAATTAAATCTGATGTAATGTCCCTGAAATTTGAAAGAAATTAATCAACATCCCTTAGTCAACACCTCTCATACATCTCCCGTAGAATCCTGAAGGAAGCAAAAAAAGATTAAATTTTTTTGCCAAATATGACAAACTGCTCAGCCACACTTGGGGACAAAAGACACTAGCAAACAAATATACTAGAAGACAAAATATATTAGAAGACAAAATATATTAGAAGACAGAAGAATAAAGGCAGCACTGAATTAAGTGAACAGGCCAACTTCATTAGTTAAGATCTATGTGGAGTAATGTTTTAAAAAAGTATCGAATATAAAATGGGACACATTTCTCTATAAGGTAGTCCCTTTCAAAAGTCACATTCATTCATGAAAGGTGTGATTGAAAGAACTCAATAAAAGCAATGATTATGATTAGCATAAAGGTAGCAATTAATAAAGATTATTAGATTAATGAAGGCAGCATTAATGAAGGCAGTTATTGTTTCATAACAAGGGACATGTCTCTATGAATGGAGATCTCTATTTAAAGAGATGTACCCCTTTGTTTGGAGATGGGAATAAATGGAATAAAATGAGGAGGAATAGGGGGATCCATACAGGAGCAGAATAAGATCAGATTGTCTAAAAACAGAGATAGCAGATCAAAGGGAATTAAAAGTTCTCCTGCATATATAATCTGCATTCATCGAATCAGAGCAGAAGTTCTTATATATAAAACCTGCATTCATCAAGGAATTGGATCAGATCAGATATGCATAATCTGCAACAGAAGACTTGGATCTAATAACCTGGAAATGGCAGACTTGTGATCTAGCAAGTCATTGGTATGCAATATGAGGGTCTTGCTTAACATGTAATCTCATATGTAGTATTAAGATAATTAAGAATGGGAAGTGCTAATCCATATAGACTGTTATAATTGTTTGTTTAATCAATTTATTCTCCTATGAACAATCATGTAGGGGTTGGCAAGGTAATACAATTGGGAAAGCAGATACGGGTTCCCCCTCTAAATAGGCCACCCCAAGTTGGATGGAATTGTCTTCGTTGGATGTTCCTACTACTTGTGGGCCAAGGGGTTGAGCTGTCTTGGTTGGATGCTCTGCACCCTTGGGCTTAGTTGTGGCTAATGGTTCTGGGCACCCTGGCACCCTTTGTGTTATCCTCTCGAATCCCCATGATGGTTGGTTGTGGGAAGTGAAAGAGGCAATCATGTATGGGTTAGCAAGGAGACACGGTTGAGAAAGCAGATACAGATTCCCCCTCTAAGTAGACCACCCCATAGTGGATGGACTAGAGGTTCTGCCACTTGTGGGCCAAGGGGTTGAGTTGTCTTGCTTGGACGCTCCGCACCCTTGGGCTTAGTTGTGGCAAGTGGTTCTGGATGCTCAATCGTGCTCTCCTCTCAATTCCCTACAATGGTTGATTCTTGGAAATGAAACTATAGATTAGATCCCAATAAGTGATACTATTCAACTCAAATACTTATTTCTTTTTTTTTAAAGATTCAATAGCTATTATATGATTTGATTATAATAAACTATTTGTTAAACAAATTATGTTGTGGAATTGTTACTTTGGGCAAAATCAGATATACCCCAATTAGGGGACATTACAGATGACTCCAAAGATCGGTCTATTGTGGATTGCTAAAAATGCAATGAGTGGAGACATAACTCCTCTATAGATAGTTTGGGCCAAGAGATCATGATGATACCAATTGTTTTAAAGACACATTTTGAGTAAACATCAACATGATTGATGTAGTTGAGGATGGAGAAGTAATGCCTTCCAATTGGGGTCAAGTTAAGAAGGCTGCTTATCTGTACCCAAGTATAGAAAGAAAAACTCTTGGAAGCTAGGGATGAAGTTGAGCATGCCATGGTTGATTGTTTATCATTGTTTCATAAGAATGCAAGTACTCAAAATTAGAGTACATGTGAAGATGGTTGATTTATTAAGAAGCATTATAGAATTGAGGGATGCAGTAACTACTACTATACCTATATTAGAAAATGGTTGGGATGTTGAGCATGTTGCAACACACTTGGCATCACATATTTGGGACATTGAGAGTCAACGTGTTGAACCAATAGTTGAACCCCCATTTTTAGTGGACTAAGTGATTGAACTTCTGCACTTGATCCCAAATCCAGCTCAAGGAGATAGTGCACATGGAGATACTTAGTAAAAATTGTCAAATACTATTGTCAAGATGGGTTTGAGGTGAATGTGTGTCTATTGGACATGAAGCTTGGAGAAGCCCGACTTATCGGCTCTCGCAACCTTCCAAATGGCAGGAGTTGATAAAAAAGGTATAAAAGTGTTGGAATCACTCCAAAAGGTATGTATTGCAACCTGGTCCTTTGCACTAAAATTTGTTTTTATCTCTTTGTGTAAAAAGGCATATGATGTGCTATTAGGGTGTGGTCAGTCGATAGCATTCAAGGCTGGCCACAATTGGAAGAAGAATATATCCTTAATTGAAGTATGAAGACTGAAAGCATGTAGTAGTTCAAGATTTAAGAAGTGAGGAACTAGACACTTAATCTGTTGCATTCAAACTCAAAAGAAGAGTGTATAAACTATAAACTTTAAAGGATGGAAATTTGAGGGCTTATGAAGTCACATAATGGAGATATTTTTGAGTAATGATTGTGATCTGAAGACAAGATAAGCTACCCTCAACGGTATGTTCCATTGGCAAATTCAAGATTTCGAGTTGTTCCAATTGTATTGTAATAGCATGGAAATTATGGAGATAAAAATTGAGAGTGCTTGCAAAAAAGTGACCAAAAGCATAAGCTAATGATGTTAAGTCTGTCTGGGCTATTGATGACACAGTTGGATTACCTTCCCAAGTTTGTAGAAAATATTGTTATGCAAAGTTAAAATATAAGTTGGCATATGAGTTTGAAAGTGAAGTTCAAAAAGCCGATTACAATAATTGTGATTGTGAGGTCTAAGGATAACATTATCATAGGAGGTTAATTACAACCTCTTGAAGTACAGTTGGCTATGAATACAATCAACCTCAATGAAAAGAGAGTCATGGCACAGTGGCATATGAATTCAAAATAGAATGAACTTGTGCTAAAAAGGAGGAGGAAGCATTGATACGAAAAACAAATTGTAGGAATGATTTTTTTCACTTTACGGTCCTTCACCTGACTGCTTATGCAAGTGCTGGCTGTACTTCCATTGTCGACTGTATTTCAATTGCTAGCTCCACTTCCTTTGTTGGCTGCACTTGCATTTACAAGTGTACCTCCACTGTTGACTATACTTCCAATGTTTCCTGTAATATCCCCACTTTGAAATATAATTTAATAATAAATGATAATAATATCCCCACTTTGAAATAAAATTTAATAATAAATGATAATAATATCCCCACTTTGAAATAGAATTTAATAATAAATGATAATAATAAAATTAAAATATAAAATGATATAATTAAATATGATTAATAAAAAATTAATTAAGTTAATGAAAAGTCAAAAGACATGAAAGGAAAAGTTGTGACTCCCTCAACAAAGATATATAAAAGGGAGAAGAAAACCTCATTTGAGAGGGGGGATAATTTGGTGATGAGAAGTGCAGATTTGATTTAAATAATAAGTGCAGATCTGATTATGAAAGGTTGTGTCCCTTTCAAATGGTAGAAATAATGAAGAGTTACACTCTTTCAAAGGGTGCTAATGGTGAAAGGGTATGTCTCTTGCCAAAGGGCATACATGATGAAGAGGTGTGACCTCTCCCTCAAAGTGAGAGATATAAAGGGAAGGAATCAAAAGCATTTAGTGGCATCACCATTGATAAGATCAGATCAGAATTGTTATCAAGTTACAGGAAGTAACATTTGTGTTCTTTACGGTATGCCTCCCAATCTGCAGGCGACATCTATAGTGTGAACTCCAACCACAGGCTACAATCTGCGTACAGGTAAGAGGGGTTAAGAAGTCTTAAGGTATATATGTGTGTGGACGTGTGTGCCACACACACACATGCATTTTTATGAATACATATATCTCTAATGATTACTTATATGAATGTAGCAATAAAGATAGGAATCTATGTAGAATATGTATGTATATTTAGGATCATTAGAAAGTTTAAATAATATGTAAATGAAGAAGTAAATTATGGAATGGAAAACATTAATGAATTATAAAATGTAATATTAATGTGATTATATGATGAAGGTTATAGGGAAGAAATTCCCTTAGCCTAATGGAGGGATTATGATAATCCCTGGAGGGCAGTATATACTGAATATCTATATGCATATATATGGCTTGGTTGACTAAGTTCATCCAAGAAGAGACGGATTTGGCCGGTCCCCTTTGAGGACTTGGATGATGGGATGCATCATCCAAGGCAAGGAATTGACATAGGGTCTTCCTTGGATGGCTTGGGTGTAAGAGGTTACACCCAAGACAAGAATCGAATTAACCTTCGATTTCTTGGAGGGCTTGGATGTAAGAAATTACATTCAAGACAAGAGTCGAATTAACCTTCGATTTCCTGGAGGGCTTGGATGTAAGAAATTACATTCAAGATAGGAGTCGAATTCACCTTCGACTTCCTGGAGGGCTTGGAACCAAGATGGGTTCCAAGAAGGTGAGCTTCACGGCCGCCTAAAGACATACTTTCGTATGGCAATCGTATCCTTTTTATTAGATAAAAGTTGTGATTATGTTAAGTAAGTATTTTAAAGTTAGATTGTAATTTAGATTACTTCTATATATATATATGTTTGTTGTATTCTAACAATCTATTTTGCAGGTTAATGATCTCTAACTTGTAGGGACATTACAGATGTCGTAAGTATTTTAAAGCTAGATTGTAATTTAGATTACTTCTATATATATATATGTTTGTTGTATTCTAACAATCTATTTTGCAGGTTAATGATCTCTAACTTGTAGGGACATTACATTTCCTTTGTTGGTTGTACTTCTATTGTTGCCCGGATTGCCATTGGTTCCATTTTTGGTCACACTTCCATTTTTAGTTTTATTGCCATTGGTGATCTTGCTTCCATTGTTGACCATTCACATATTGTCAATTGTATTTTGATTTTTTGGTGTATTTTCATGCTTATGTTTGTTTCCTTACCCACTGTGCACCTCTCCTAATTGACTGTATGGCCATTGCACACATTGACACAGTCTGATTGAAAAATCAATTGTATGCACTTCCACAGTTTGTTTGTAAATTATGCAGTACGTTCCCTTTTGTTATCCGCTCTGACAAACGAGCACCTAAGCAACTATCATACAACTCTATGCACAACTCTCCCTATGGCCCTTTCCAAAGACTATTGTACACTCCTCTACATGAATTGCCATGAACTCCTTTGCACAATTCGCTGAAAAACTTTCTGATCTATGATCAGCTAATATTCCTAGTATGTGGTCTGCATTAGTATGCTGGCATGTACTGTTGACAGTATTTTATGCTACAATTTGGTCCTGCGCAATTGACAACATGACTAACAATGATTCTCTTTCATAAACATAAATGCATGTATGCTATTAGCCCTACAATATGGCAATTTAAGTGCTTGAATTGTTCCTATAATACATTTGTCATATGAGTATTAGTCAGGGTCAAGAGAAGAAGAGCCAATTGCAGCAATGGATGATAGCGGTTTTGGGTACAAATACAACTAATTCATTATCGAAATCAGCTCACAGAATTTGTGCGAATCCTGCTTTGAGCAAGACATGTCACGTAGTCTGACTTGGTGCTCCTACAGTGATTAATAATAATATTGTTGGCTTCTGCAAAGATGTCGTCCAGCCTGCCCCCCTTAGCCTTGGACATGCCTGATGAGCATTCTCAAGCCCTGTATAGGTACTCCTGCAGTGATTGAGGATGATATCGATGTCTTTCCTGACATATCCTAGAGTACTGACACCTGAGGATTTTGGTTGTATGTTGGAATGATCTCAATCTGTTTCCATTGCTTAGCAGGGTCCTCTCATCACATATCTTTTTATATTTGTTCCATTTTGGAGTTTTTTTTAGGTTAATACCCTTCTATTTATTTGTTTTTCCTGCTTTTCTGTCTAAGGCACTTGCTGCCTAGTTCTTTGCTATTGTACCTGTTATATTTTCCAGTCTCCTTGATCTGTTCTTCGTCATTTATGGACATTAATATAATTTCTTTTCTTTCTTTCTAAATTTCAGTGCTTGCTGCCTTTCTTTGATGAAATCTTGTTGGGGAAAGATTTCAAAAGCACAAGTCTAGGCAAGATATTTTTCATTGTTTCCAACTTTTCTCAGTGTTTCTCCAAGTTTCCAAGATGGGGTGAGGGGCGCTGATGTGCTTTCAGGGATGGCAAAACTTTTCCCAAATTTTGGGAATGGTGAAGGCATGGCTATTAAAATAAACAAACTAAAAGCAGCTGAAATAATAAAAAGCAATTACAACGTGCTGTATTTGCAATGAAAATCTCCCTTGGGATTTAGCATTTTTTCCTTAAAAAGTTACCCTTTTTAATCTCTGTGCACCAAATTGGGCAGGTTGTCCCGTCTTGAAGGAAGGGGACATGCCCTCCAAGTCCCCAAGTCCTCATGACATCTGAGACATTGCCTGGATCCATGGGGATGCATCCCTGTGGAACACTGGCATTTCCTTTGTATAACAGAGATACTAGAAGTTTTCTGCAGGAGCCTCTGTAAGTACACTTTCTTTGTTTCCACCTCTATTTAATTATTTAGTATATTTTTAAATACTGGTTGTGTTAGAAGGGACTCCAACTTGTTTTAATGAGGCAGGGATGATGCAGTCTGCCATTTAAGTATGGTTATCAACGTAGAATAAACTAAATGTTTTGTAACAGGCTTTGCATTTTGTTGATTAATTGTGTGCTTAGGTAGTGTGCTTCAAATAGTAGTTTTAAATAGTTAGACCAACAGTTTTGTCTTAATCAATACTGTTGGTCTTACAAATAGCATTTCCACTGTTGGGGTAAGGGCACTGATTTTATTATTTGTCTTCCTATTAGCAAGCATTATTTGAAGCACTACCTATCAACGTAAAGGTACCATTTTCTAAATTCTTTGTGTATTGTTTCTTTGTATAATTTGTTATCCCACTCATTCTTTTGTACTACAAGTTATGGTGGTAGTGTAGGTTTCCGAATTGGCAACTTAGGTGCAGACCATTAGCTGTTCCAAGATACATAGGAAAGAACCTTCTTAGCAATAGTATCAATGGGAAATCCGTTTTAACTTTTTGCTATTATAAAAAATATCGAATTGATAGGACAGCCTCCAACAATTTATGGATCATTTGAAAATGTTTGAAAACAAAGCAAGGGAGCTTTTGTTTGCTGCGAGTCATTTTGTGCACTTATATCTAGCTGTATAAATTGAAAAGAATCGCCCTTCCAATATTTTGAAAGATGCATCATCAGTTATTTCATTATGAATATCCAATCTATCAACAAGCATGAAATGTAGCTTGTGCAAAGTTGAACTCAGTGAATGGTTTCAGATTGAATCAATAGTCATTCATCTGCTAGTCCAAAAGGTTCTCTTTTTAATGTTTAGCTTGAAAAGCTATATAGGATGAGTCTAGAGCCATAGTTTCGCTTAGTTACAGCAGCTTTGATTTTCTGCGAGTCAGTTTGTGCACTTATCTGTAAGTGTATAAATTGAAAAAGAATTGCCCTTCCAGTATTATGGAAGATGCATCATTATTTCATTATAAATATCCAATCTATCCCTTAGTTCATAAAAAGCATGAAATGTAGGTTGTGCAAAGTTGAACTTTATGAATGGTTTCAGTTTGAATCAATAGTCATTCATCTGTTAGTTTAAAAGGTTTTCTTTCTTGCGATTAACTTGAAAAGCTATCTAGGATGAGTATAGAGCCAGTGTTTCTATTAGTTACTGTCTTCATGCTTATAACAATCATTGAACTTTATTTACTTATTGATAATATAGTAAATCCCATAGTTTCTCTTAGTTCCAGTCTTCATGCTTACATTAACCCATGAACTGTATATACTTATTCATAATATTGTAAATCCCTTTTTATTATAGTAAACTAATATTTGCAAACTTATTCTAACACGTAACTTTTTCTATTAAATAGTAAAATAGAACAAATTTCATATCAAAAGGGTCCACATCAAGGAATTGGTGGTAAGATTTTTGTCAAGAGGCTGGCAGTTAGGGTTTGATGGTGAGGGCCACATTAGATACATATGCTTATTCTTAATCATGATGTCAATGACAGTCTATTGATTGCAACTCAAATTTATGAGGGAGAACAATTTAGAGAGTCAGCAATAAAAGGTGCTTTTTCATTCACTTATTTTTGTTTGAAAATACAAAGTTATTTGTACATTATTTCTCTTATTTTTCTCCAGTGATTATAATTGTTTCTGACAGCATTGATCTGCAATAAACCCATCCATCAAATGGCTTGTTTCAGCCTTTCAGATCAATCATGTTAGAGAAAATTGGCATTTACTCATTTGTCCTGACACAGTCCAGTCAGTGCTTTGAGTATGTACCACTTGCTATTTGGTGTGCTGATATACAGAGGTGATTGTGTTATGTGTATACAGTTTAGGCCTAGTATGTAATATATTTTGTAGTTATGACAACAGTGAGCTTCTAAACAGTTACATATAGCTTTTGAATAGCAAGTACAAAGCCCTTTGGTGCTTGTAGGTAGATTTCTAAAGTAGCTCACTTGTAAGGATCAATTCAAAAACTCAAACATTGCTTTGCATACTTTTTTCAAGGAAGTCTCCCTTTTTTTAGTAGCATGGATTTTCTGAAGTATAATATATAGGTTTTATTGGTTTGTCAGGCATTTCTTTTAATTTCAAGTCCAAGATATTTCTTGTATGATACATCTAGACTTGATGAATGCGACTTTCTCTTTGGATGAATATTTATAAATGTTTTATTTTCATTCAACTTAATTTGGATTGTTGCTACTTCAAGCAACAGTAGGGTATAATTTATAATTTTTGGACCTTATGAAAACCTGGAAATTGCTTGCCACTAACTTTTAGTGCAGTAACTAAATCCAGTTGCTTCTGATAAAAGTTTTTCCACTGCTAATGCAGACACTAGAGAATCTCCCTCCTTTCTTATGTGAATGGCAATGAAACAACTAGTCTATTTTACATTGTGAAGAGGACTTAGTTTGTTATATTCACTATCTCAAAAAAATTAAGATACAAGATAGAAAATTAAACAATTTGATCCTTTGATCCCATTAAATCAGACCTGCAGTATCTCATCTTGCAGATAGTTAGGCAACTGTTCAGATTGAAATTTTTGACATTTCAACTATTCTTGACTGCCCGATGATGCTGTGTGTAGGGCCTGTTGCTGACAATTGGTTTCATGTGCTCTTTATGCTTTCTATGAGTTTTTATTTTGTATACTATGTTCATCTCTCTCTGTATCTGCATATCTACACCTTCATGCTTACTTACAAATTTGAAAGTATTGCTACAGCTGTGTTGCTTGCAGATTAAATGTTTTGGTTCTTCATGTCACAAAAATCAGGAGGTTTTCAGGGTGGTTCTCAGTAACAATTTGTTTTGTTGAACTTGTTTCAGAATGAGTGTAATATAGTCATATTATGATCTCTTGAGTTATATAGTCAATTGCAATCTCTTCTGTACATTGATCTCTTGAAGATGCTATCCCTGGATTCATACAGTCTTTTAGAATCTCGAGTCACCTAATCATTGATGATTCTTGATTCATATGCCTTGTTTGATTTACAACTGCACTGACATATAATTCATTCACAGGGATATGTTGAGCGAGCAGATCAGCTGATTGAATTACTCACAGTAAGGGAGATGCTGTACTACTCAGCCCTTTTACAACTTCCTGAAATCATTCCTTACAAGAAGGCTGATATTGTAGAGGAGACCATATTGGCAATGTCACTGGAGGATTATGCAGATAGACACATAGGTGGTAACTGCTATTGCAAGGGCTTAGCAAGAGGTGAAAGAAGGCGTCTCAGCATAGCGAGGGAGCTGTTAACAAGTCCATATATACTGTTTATAGATGAACCCCTATATCATCTTGACAGGTAAGGGAAAAAAGCTCATCACAGCTTCTGCGTATTTTTGAATCTTGCCTCTCAGTAGGATTGTATAATTTTCTTTCAGAGTGACTGCTAGTTTGGCAGAAAATATTTCAGTTTAGCATTCTTATCTTCACCATTTTATGGATTCTCACTTTGAACATATGTTCTAACTGTCATAATTAGTAGTTGCCAATTTTCATTATTTTTGTCTGCAGTGTATCAGCACTCCTGATGATGGTGACACTGAAAAAACTTACAAGTACAGGGTGCACGATTGTCTTTACCATGTACCAGAGCAGCACTGAAGTATTTGGCCTTTTTGACAGAATATGCTTACTTTCAAATGGAAGAGAGTTATTCTTTGGTGAAACATTAGCATGCTTACAAGTATGTCATATCTTTCTGTCAGCTTGTTATATTGTGAAGATTAGTACAAGGAGTGAAAAAAGAGTGGCTTTTGACAACCCGAGATGGTTTTATTAGTTATTTCACTGAACATTTGCATCATAAAAAACCGCCCTTTTAATCAGATATTTTGCCACAAAGAATCAGTGAATAATTCAATAATTTAAGGAATGAAAGTGTTGATTTTATAGTTATTTATTAAGAGGATAAACATTCCAGTAAAATTTTAGCAGCCCATAGGTGTTGGGCACAGGAATAACTGTCTTCCTTCAGCCAAGAGCTAGGGTCTGAGGAATGTACATTCCATCAAATTTGCAAAGGGCACAATCTCAGCCTCATCTCTTTGTAGAACACAACTCTACTACTGAGAGGTGGGGGGGGTGGGTGGAGGTGAATCAGTAGTAGATCAAACTTTCAGTTCCTTAACCTTTGATGAACTTTATGAAACTTCAATCTGAAAATTGAAAGGAATTAAAACTGAAACCGGAAAGAGGTGTAACCACAAGAAGATACAATGCACAAGATTTATGTGGAAATCCAGGATGGGAAAACTACGGTGAGAAATGCTGCTAGGATCTACTGTCCTATTCCAGCCTCATGGTTAAAATGATTACAAAGATTTTTAGGGCACCAACCCCAAGGAATCACCAATAAGAGCACCAACTCTTCCAAAACCACAAGTCAATGATCTGAACACCAACTCAAAAATTCTCAAAGCACCAACTCTAAGAATATTACAATCAATAACTACAACTGATTACAAGTTTTGAGATTTCCTCTTACAAAAAGAGTAGACAAGCAAGTACACTTTGAATAGATTTCAGATGTATGAAAACGAACTACAACAATTGAACAAAATCAGAGCACTGCTTACAGAGAACAAAATCAATTTACTTTCACTGTTATACCTGATTTTCTGATCTTCAAAAAATTACCTTTCCTTCTTTCCTCCTTAAGACTGTATCACACTTCAGCAAACATGATAGTTGAATCCCAATCACCAACGCTTACAAAGGATTATCATTATTCAAAACTTCTTCACACAAATCTACTGTTGTTCGATCCAAATTTGCAGAGATACTGTACTGCTGTTCAATTCAGATTTGCAGAGAAACTTTATTGCTGTTTGATACTCCAACGATTCTCTTTCTCAATTTAGATTCCACTCAACTTTCTCAAGTTCTTCTTAGACTCCCTCACACATGTTTACACAAATTCAATGGATTACATCACTGCAACATATTTTTCTATTTACGGATAACTCTCAACACATTTTCAACAAATAATATATCTCTGTGATACAAATTCACTCGCACAACACCTTTATCGGGTTTGAATAATATTTCTTATTTAGTGATACCACAACACACACCCTCTCTTCATTTACTATTTAAATAGACTCCCTCTTCTTCTATCGAGTGAATGGTTAGAAGATAGTTGGAACTTCTTCCAACTGTCAGATAGTTACAACCAAATAACTCCAACACCAAACAAGTCTCGTACCAACACCAATAGTATTAGATATGATGTTTTCATTCCTGATGCCATTCGTGAACCTTTTAAGAAGAATATTTCTGCCTCCTGGAAATCGATATAGGCAAACCCAACAAATTATTTTTGTCTTCTTGTTTGATATAAGCAAATCATTCTGTTTCAGTTGCTGCTCAGAAAGGGCACAATTTACACAATATTCTTGTGCACAGGTGGCGTAAACAGAGATTAATCTCTGATAAAGACAGAGAACGACTTTTGCAAAATCATCCGAACAGAAATATTGCCGATATCAGTAATAACATTCTATATGTGCAGACCCGATAATTCTGTCTCCGCACCTAAAAACGATCCTTGTGGTCATAGGTTGTTTGCCACGTTGCTTGCATAGACCAACAAAGAATAAAAAATGACACCTTCAATGCCTTTCTTTATGTAGTATCAATCAAAAGTAAAACAAATCTGTTTCTGCAGACATAACAGTGAAGTATGAAAGAGATATGTATCAAAGGTATGTGTCTTTTCTGTTCTCCTATCGACTCATTCTGCATTTTTAGAGTATGATATCTTCAATATATTTTGACATCAATGACAAAGACAATGCTGTCAACACTCTTACGGTCTTGCAATCAGAAAGACTGGATTCTTGCTGGCTCTTTGTGAGCCATTCAATTTTAACAAATTAAAGATGAAATTGAAAAAGCAGAATGATGACATTAAAAAACTAATTGAGTTAAAGATGGAATTGAAATAGAAAAATGATGAGATTCAAAAACTAAAGAACCAATATAAAAAACTATCATCATAGGTTGACATATTGAAAATCATCAGCAAAACTATATTCAATAAAGATGCAGAGATTTGGTGCCTTCATAACCAAAATCACGCTCTTCTCATAGAAGTTAAGACTTTCAAGGAAGCAAAAAGGATAATGCTATAGAAAGATAATTAATATGCCGATAAACAAACTTCCATTCTTGTAATGGACCTGCATTCTAACAAAGCAGTTTAAATCAACAAAATTGTATCAAATGAATACTTTTTTGTCAAAGTAATTCTAACTGTGAAGTTGTAAATACAAATGCTAGACCAAACTCTCCAACCTTTGCAAAGTTTAAGAATATCAATCCACACGATTCAAAGAAACATGTTAAACCCTATTGGTACCCTTCCTATGGTGAGTTTTACTTCCAACAACAAAGTTCTAATGACTCTGTTCATGATTATTGACAATATGTGTGGATTTCTAATCTGAAATGTGAAAAGACACTCTTGGCGTTCATGCCAACAAGGCTCAAGTAGATACATTTCAAATTTTGGTTTTCAAAGATTCTTGATGGCTATTAAGATTGATCTTGGATGGGTTGAGCCTGATTTTATGTGTTGCTACTCTAGACATTTATACAATTCATGTTGGTTATCATGTTCTAGCTGTGCTTTAAGGAGGAGGCCTTTCCAACATGGGAGAGTTTGTTATAGACCCAATTAAGCCTGATTTTTTATTAATAGCTGCTACGAAAAGATTCTGTCTATCATCTTGATGGAACAGGTCCTATCGAACATACGCTTTGATCTTCTCATAAATAATCTATCATCCTATTCTTTCATTTTTGCCTATCATATTATGTATTCTATTTTATATTTCAATATCTAAATATTGACTATGAGTATCTAGTAGTATACTATGCATGCACACAAAAATTTGAGTTGAAAAGCAGTGCAAATAATTACTGAACATCAATGTAGAAAGATAAAAATGGTAAGAAACATTCAAAATCACAGAAGAAAGACTTATTGAAGCTTGACTTTTGAAATATATGGTGCAGTTAAATACGTTATGCATTGGTTGCTTTATAAGCACAATTTCAGCATTTGTGTGGCTTCAGTAGCATACAAATTAATCTGTTTTTCTTTATCCAGCATTTTGCAAATGCAGGATTTCCCTGTCCTGTCATGCAAAGTCCTTCTGATCACTTTCTTCGGGCAATCAATACTGATTTTGATAGGATAATTGCCATGTGCAAGAATTGGCAGGTAAGTGCATAAGCAAGATTCATGCAAGGCTTATATTCTTATTATGTGTGTTGTTGGGATCAGCATCATGTGTTTGATAGGAAAAGGGAATATGAACAGGATGACCAGGGAGATTTTTCCTCCGTTAATATGGACACAGCTGTTGCTATTCAGACTCTTGAGACCACATATGAGGCATCGACAGATGCTGCTTCTGTTGAAGCAATGGTAGTGGATCTTACAAAAAAGGTAAATTGCCTCTGGCTTTCCTTGTTCATATTGGCATCTTTGCTATCTTTGCTTTGCACTTATTCAGTATTGATGTTACAAGCTTTATGGCAACATATGGAGAATAAATGGTCTCCAAAATTGGCAATTAATTAATTTTTCATGGGTCAAATGATTTATCTTATGTGGTTATATTTTACAACAAAGTGATTTAGGTTATAGAGTATTGAAACCCAAACTGAATCAGGCATTGGCATTTATTGAGGTGTCAAAGGCACATTTTCAAGCTCATATCTATATATATGTGTTGGTGGAAATTGAAATTGTACATTGCATGATTAAGGATTTCCTTTTGTCATATGCCCCTTCAGTCTCAATTATTGGTCTAAGTCGTTAGAATATTAATTTGATACTGTAGATATTAGAAGTTATTAGATGCATGTTTAATTAAATCTATTGAACATATAAATGTGCATTCTGTGTTTCTAAACTCCTATGTACACCTAGTACATAAATTTGGAGTAGAGTAAAACATGACGAAATCTAAATGACCATTAAAAAATAATGTTAGCAAGACAAGCAATAATAGATTTCCATTAAGGTGATATATAGCTGATAGATGTAGTCAATGCGGAAATGAGGGATTCATTATTATGCTTTGCTTCCTTAGGACAACTGGAAAATACAATATTCCCTTTCAATAAGACGTTAATTAATGCTATCCCATATGCATGTTGACTTGGTCAAATTAATAAGCAATTTGTTGTACTTTTAATGTAGATTTATTTTACTTCCAATTTTGTTACAAACTTACAATCATAAAAGCAAAAAGCCTTCGAGTTAAAAAAGAGTGCTTTCTCACATTTTGAGCTGCATGTATTAAAACCTTAATTTTGGGAGATACTGGATCAACATTGAATTACTCTCTTTCTAACCCTTCTGATCCTATTTGAAAAATTGTTTATGAAGTTCTACATAGTTAGGGATGGTTGCTTTGAAATAATTCTATATGTTGTATATTCTTTTTGCAAATTGTTTTTGCTTTAGTGCATCCCATGCATTTTGATTCTTGAAGCTCTTGTATTACATTCTTTTATGAACATGGATACTGATTGAATGGTTTTCACAGAATGCTTATAGTATAGATACATTTTGAAGAATTTATTCATGGTTGATGTCTGTCTTTGGACATTGATGGATGTTATAAAGCTGTTGGTGGATCCCAAATTGTTGCTTATATTTTGTACCGTCCTCTTACTCTTGATAGATGCCACCTACAATAATACGGTTTCTTTCACTGAGATTCCTGTAACCAACTGCAAGGCAATTACCTTGGCTATGTCAGTACTTGCACATATAGCTCATGAAGTTAATAGTCAACTTTATAGGTCATGAATGGAGGAAGACCTTCAATATATCATGTTTAGAAGCACAATTGCTTCTTGGCTTTTCTTGTCAATCTCATTGAGGTACTTGGGTCAAGAATTTGGGATGTAAACCAACTACTTCTCTGTTTAGGCCAAATGCTGATTCTAATCAATATACTGAATTGATCTAACAAATTTTCTGTTTAGCCCAAATACCGATGCTAATCAGAATACTGACTGTCAAGATTCATATGAATCACATCATTTGTTATCTCTATTTAGATTTTACTAGTTCCACAAATATTCTTGACTGGGGATTTTACTTGTCACATGAGTATTGTAAACTGAAGTTTATTCAATATTACTTGTCAATGAGGAACTCCATTTGAACCTCATGCAGTGGCAAATGAGAAACCCTACTTTATCCTTTAAGCAATTGTTAGCCAATGGGCAACTCCAATTATGTAGGTAGGTAATGTGATATTTTGTTCTAACTGTTCTGTGGATATATTATTAGAGGAAGTTATGATTATTGTTGTCACAAAAGTTTGCACCCTTGCTGAGCTATCAACTCAACAACCTTGTGAAACATGGAAACAACCCCAAAGTGTGGGACCTTGTGCAAAGGGGTTGAATCTCTAGAGAAGGCTGGCTTCCTTCTCAATCTAGGTGCAGGTGTTGAACCAACTCAACACTCCAAATTCTACTTCTAAACCTATTCTAACAACTTGCAGAAAAAAGGGAAAAAGAAAATGCTAAAATGAAAGGAGGTGATGCACGAAAGTAAGAGACGTTCCTCTCTCCACTCCGAAATGACAAATAATCAATTGAAATACCTTGGAGATGCACAAACTTCAGTTGCATGAATGACCCCAAACGCATGTATGGAAGTTAGAATTTGTTGAATGTTAAAAGGGGAGAAGGTTTCCCACAAGTCACACTCAGAAACAAGTTAACACAACATATACGTGAGAGAAAGCCACAAAACATACACTTACAATGAAGGTAAGAAAACATACACAACAAAAGTTGAAGGAAGGCAAAATTGATAATTTCAATTCATTCTCAGGCCAATGGCCAAACTGACAGCTATAGAAATGCAAGAAAATATACAAATCTTCAAGAGAAGTGAAAGAGAAAAGAGTAGCTCAAGCCAGTAGGGAGAGAACCCTTTACAATGAGGCTTAATAGCCTATATGTAGCAAACTGGTCAAGGAGAGGAAACCTTGACACTGCTGTGCACAAAGGAAAGCCAGTCAGGGAAGGCATGGATGTGCACAAACCTGACATGGTGTGCATGCAAGCAACTTGGCCATACTTTGACGAGGCAATCCCAAGAAGAAAGTACTTCTAGAAGGTAGACTACCTAACATTCCAAATTTAGAGCATGCAGACTTGACGTGAAGGCCATCAAGTAACCATAAATAAGCATGGCTCCGGACTCCACTTGATGGCAATCCTGCAAAAAGCATTAAATGTGCCCTTGTAGCTCCATGAATGGAAGTAGACAAGTTGTAGGGGTTGGTGGAGCATTAAGAGCTTTGAGTGTTGATCATGTCATTTGGAAGTGTCGCAAGTCGTCGGAAATCGGATGTTGGGAACCTCAAAATTCTGGGATTCTAGGTTCAAGAAAGAAAAGGCTTGGGAACTGGGAATTCCGGGTTCAAGAAGGAAAAGGCTTGGAACTGGGAATTTCGGGATTCTGGGTTCAAGAAGGGAAAGGCTTGGGAACTGGGAATTTCAGGATTTCGGTTTCAAGAAGGAAAAGGCTTGGAACTGGGAATTTTGGGATTTCGAGTTCAAGAGGGAAAAGGCTTGGGAACTGGGAATTCTGGGATTTTGGGTGCAAGAAGGAAAAGGCTTGGAATTGGGAATTCTGGGATTTCGGGTTCAAGAAGGAAAAGGCTTGGGAACTGGTAATTTTGGGAATTTGAGATTTCGAGGTCAAGAAGAAAAAGGATTGGAATTGGCCTCCTAACAAGACAACACTTAACATTTCATGATTCCATTTGTTTTGTCCTCGATCAACTAGGACAGCGCTGGACCATGGAATCTGATCGATTCTCACTGATGGACCAAAGAAGTAATAAAATGACAACAATTATATAACAATAATTTCATTAATATCAATATTCTATGTAATAATGAGTGCAATGCCGCTACTATGGAGTTTTCCGAACCCTAGGGTTTCTAGAAATCTACAGTTTCAAGATGGTTGCTCTGGTAAATGGCGTAGCCCAGTTGGTTCTGGGATGCATGCCAATTTGGCTGCTGGTGCTTTTGGCTAGTGCTCGTACTCATCGATGGTGGTAAAGCCTCTTGCCTGCAAGATACTAAAGTGGGTTGCCTAGAAGAATGGTGCCGTTCCCTTCTCAACAATGTACAAAGGGCAAACCTTTCTTGGAGGGGAAGGGAGTGGGAATACTTGCAGATGGAGTAGGAGATCGTTGGGAAAAATGGGGTGCAAAATGTTGGAGGCAAATGGAATAGGGTTTCTAGCATTGAGTCTAGGGGTTTTTTTCAATTTGAGCAAGCCACAAAAAGACCTACAGTGTGCTTGGGTGCTGAGGTAGATAGTGAAGTGTCTAAAAATGAGATTTTTTTGTTGAGATAAGCTTGATAGGACGATTCCAAGGTTTTTGGCCGAGCCTTAGCCAACTGCACAAACAAATAATAGAAACTTGGTGCCCTATTTTGGAGGGGAAAGTGCAAATTTACTGTGTAGCCTACGGATTTTTTGTGGTAGTGTTAGACCATGTGCAAGAGAGGAAGAGAATCCTTTGCAAGTATTTGTGGAGTTGGGAGGAGAAATGCATGCTTTTACTGAAACAATGGTACCTTGCCTTCAACCCTGTCACTAAATCTTTTGACAAGATTCCGATCTGGGTACTCCCTAATCTCCCGTTACAGTATTGGTTTGAGGCTTGCTTTGTTGCAACACGAAATATTTGGGTAAACTTTTGGGGGTGGATGAAGGTTCTTTAGATTTTCGCATACCACCTATGCTCACATCCTAGTAGAGATGGATTTGAGGAGTGCCCTATAGGCGGATGTAGTTTTGAAATTTGCTAAGGGAAGCTGGGTGCAATTGGTAGATTATGAAGGGATCCCTTTCAAATGCAAAAGATGCTTTCAAATGGGTCATATGACAGCTAACTATAGCAAACAAAAGCTGAACAAGTTGGCTTCATGGTGGAAGGATGACTCCACCCATGATTTTTTGGTGGAGAAAGTTGAGGATATTGCTCATAAGAATACGTTCAGAAAAGATGTTGCTAATGCTTATGAGGTTAAGTAGAGAGTGAATCCCTCCAAGACCATGGGGGGGTCAAAGGCTAACAACAAAGACAATTTTAAAGCTAGTTGCTGCTCTGCTGGGGTAATTGAATCGGAACACGTTAATGTGAAAAAAATGGATGATGAGGAGAGGTCTTCCTCCTTGGAATCTTCCGAGGAGATACAAAGCAAGAGGGTAGTTGTGTAGTGATGAAGGGGGAGAGGGAGAAGAGAGAAATGAAGGAAGGTGTTTCAACAAGCATTTTGGTGATCAAACAAATGAGGTGTTGGGTGCAATAGAGATGGAAGATGAATGGAAAGTGGTGATGGCAAAGAGAGACAAAAAGTTCAAACAGGAGGAGTCCAGTACTATGCAACTTCGATCTCATACCATGATGAAGCTAAAATGATCATGAAATCGTGTGACCTGTTAATGGGTCTCTAAATTTAGATGCTTTGTTTTTTTGGGGAAGTGACTCCCTGTTTGTAGCCCTACGTGGTACGGGCCCTACCTAGTTTGGGCCTGGCTTAAAAGGCAGTTTAAAAAATTAATAGAATAAACCTATTACCGATAAAAAAAAATTTAGTTAAGAGATGCACGTTGACCCTTATTCATCTTTTGAGTTCTATGTGGGTAGTTGCTGCCAATTAGCATACTTGCTGTTGGCCAAGTTGGTATGAAGATTTGCGATGATGACTGAAAGAGCTCTCTCCTCGCATTTGTCAGGCCTATGGCCATTGGAGATTTTGTAGATTAGTGATGAGTATAATGAGAATTTTCCCATTCTAGTTACTTTTGTCTTATGATTCTTTTTGGCTTGAATGTTGTATTATATGTATGCACTACATACTTACAAGGCTTGGATTGAACAAACTTATTTTGACTCAAGACTCAAACTGGCAAATTGAAAAACCATGAAATATTGAGATTTTTTAAGGATTTAAAGCTTGTACCATGCACTCTTTGATAAATCAACCTTAAAGACATAATAATCATGTCAATCAGAAGCTACTTTGATCACATACACAAGTAAACATTTATCAAATGAGTACAAAAATGAATTTGAGTTGAAGGAAATAACATTTTTAAACTTATAGATATTCTCAGGTGTTCTAGGTGTACAAAACTCAAGGATTGTGATATCAATTACCTCAAAAATAGAAATTGGAACATGGAGTCATGAATTAGGTAAGAGAGGAGCCTATGTCACTTGACCCAACATCAAGAGCTCTATATGGGGTCTTGCACTCATATCTTGGATTCATGAATTATGGTAAGAGAGGAGTCTATATCACTTGACCCAACATCAAGAGCTCTATATGGGGTATTGCATTCATATCGTAGACAAGTTTGCGATGTTGTTGCAAACATATTAGCATTATGTGGGATTGGGTCGACTTGGCAATTTAAAAGTACAAATGTAATTCAATTGCTTGGGTTTAATTTAGAAAAACTCGAGAGAATAAAAAACATTGCTTTTTCATTTAGCATGGCCTAAATTATTTTTTCTTTTTCTCTTTTTTAAACTAGAGCAATGGAGGGGTAGTGCCCCTTGGGAGTTTTGAAATGGTAAATTGATATTCGATATTTTACAAAGGAGACAGAGGCTCCTTAAATAGAGATTACAAGAGGATCTTTCCATAACGGAAACGATCGAGAATGGAAACATGAAAGAAAACATTCTAAATAAGAACTAACTACAAAAAGGAAAGATCCTAAACTAACTAATTAAATGACCATTATAGAAACATTACAAAATTACTTTAATATCCTCCCTTATTGGTCATTCTAGTATCCATTTTACAAAAAAATTGACATAATCTACAAGTCATTTGGCCATGAATGCAAAAAAGGCTGCCCCCTTCTCTTCAAAACGCTCTATGATATGAGCTCGTTGAGATCCTCCTTGATTTTGTAGAACTTTTGGATAGGACCAAGATTACCACAATCCTTCAAACCTGATGTTAGGTAACAAAGCCATTAACTTCTCAAAAACTTCGATTTTTGTTGACAAAAAAATCAGCAAAAAACTAAAACCACGATTTTGTGGAAAAATCGTCAAACCCTCGATGCAATGCTGAAATCACACATGATTTTGTGAAAAAATCAGCAAAAACCTTCATTTTGTGAAAAAACAGTAAAACCCCATGATCATGATTTTTAGGAAAAAATCATGCAAAATCCTCCTTGATTTTTTTGGAAAAAATATACAAAACCCTTCCATGATTTTTTGTGGAAAAAATAAGAAAACCCATGATAAACTTTGCACGGCAAAACAACAAACATTACATGGCAATAGGAACATCCACGATTTTTATATGAAAAAGTCGTGCAAAAAATGAACAGTAAAATTACCATGATTTAAAAAAAATAAAAATAGAAAACCTTAAAAAAACAGCAACACCCTTCATGATTTTTTGTGGAAAAAATCATGCAAAACCCTCCAAAAGCATGAAGTCTTCGCGTGTTGAAACCCTAGCCACATAAAACAGAAAGCGAGGGTTTTTATCAAAAAATCATTCAAAAACTTTGCTGGTAAAAACCCTCAATCTTCAGCAGAAAAAACCATGAATTTTATTCTATAAAAAATCCGCCAAAAAGTGCGGTTTTTGTTTAAAAAAACTGATCAAAAAACTTTTAGAGATTTCCTTGAAATTTCTAGGTAAAAACCACATATTTTTTTACTCAAAAAATTCGCCAAAAAAAGACCTATGCTCTGATACCATGAAATGGTAAATTGATATTTGGTATTTTACAAAGGAGACGAAGGTTCCTTAAATAGAGATTACAAAAGGATCTTTCCATAACGAAAACGATCCACGAATCTTCTTTCTTCTACCCTTAGTTAAATTTTCTATTCCAAAACTATTCTTTTTCTTTTCAAAATTTCTCTTGTCTCCAAAAATGGAGAGTGGGTGATTATCCTCCAATTCCCAAAAATCTTGCTTAAGAAGCTCATTCTCTGAGTTCTCACAAGTTTCTAAAAACCAAAAAAAAAAAAAAAAAATTTTTTAAAAAAAAAAGAGGGTTTTTGGAGGCACGCGGACCCCACTGTGTGTGCACACAATGTGGGCCGTGCGGCTTTCACTGTGCGAACACACAGTGTGGGCCGCTTCGGCTCCCACTGTGTGGACACACAGTGGTGCGAGCCGCCAGCGGCTCCCACTGTGTGGACACACAGTGGTGCCGCGCCGCCACTGTGTGTACACACAGTGGCGCCCTCGGCCGTCGCCCCTTCGTGAAATCAAAACTTGCAACAAAAAAAAATGGCTGCCGCCATGGGGGTTTCGGCCCTGTGGTAGATAAATGGTAGTCAACAAAAACAAAAGAGATTAAACCCCAGCCCGGGTAGGGCTAGGGTAAGTAAAACAATATGTTTTAAATTAATTTAATTAGAGCCATTTTATATAGAAAAAAAAAAAATCCCTAATTAGGGTTGGAAGGCATATTGACTATTATTTTGGAAAGACATTTTTTTAAAAGGATATATATATATATATATATATATATATACTGATTATATTTTTGGTGTAAGTATTTAATAGAGGTTTAAATATTTAAATACCTCCGTATGAATACCAAATAGAAAGTAAAAGGAAAGTGAATTATATAAATCTAAGATTTTAAGCCTAGCCTTATAATTTTAAATGTATTTAATGTGATTATGCCCTAGTTAATTAATTAGAGCATTAAAATGTTAAATTGGATTTTTAAAAGGAGAAATTTAAACCCATTCCATTTGAGGTTAGAATGGATAAATTTTAATTGGCATTCTAAAGGCGAGTAATAGCTACTTGTAAATAACTTTACCCTTGTAGATTTAATTATCCAAATTAAATGACACTGAAAACGATTATTATAATCATCTAAATAAAAATGGATGTTTAGACTACATGGTCTTATTGGAGATTGAAGTAATCTTCCTCTCCTACTTCTTTAACGTGATTGATTTTAATAAAATTTAATGACTAGGTATCTCGTGGAGATAAAATTAGACCAGGTAGCTAACATCATTCTTCACCCAAGGGACAAGGTTTGGATCCCAAACAAGGTAGCAAAAGAGGTTTATAGTGAATTTTGTTCTGGACCCTTTGGAAGGGTCAGGAGCGAAAATCATCCTTGGGCATCAAATCTTGACTTCATTTTCACATTACCTCATTCAAACAAGCGTTTTTATCTTCATTCAAGCCTGGGAATGCGTTAGTTCTAGGTTTTGGTCAAAGTAGAATGTCTTATGGAGAATTTCGCTTTGGACCCTTTGGAAGGGTCAGGAGCGAATTTCGCTTTGGACCCTTTGGAAGGGTCAGGAGCGAAATTTGACATTTTGGACTCTCCGTCAGGATCATTTTATGGAATATAACATTTAAGTATAAGTGACATTTATACTTTAAGTTATATTCCATATATACTTTCAAGATGTTTGAGAGTGGTTTCGGACCTCCAGGAGTTATATTGCAAAATCTAGTTTTTGGAGGATTCTTCAGTTTTCCAGACAGTCAAATTTTAGGATCAGGACGTTCCAGACTTAGCCAAATTTCAGGATCAGGACATTCCAGACAGCCAAATTTTAGGGCATTTTAAGATCAGGATGACATTTCAGACTTCATCACTCACCAACTCGACCTAGCTCGGACCTTCAAGAATGATATCCACTCACAAAGCAAGACAATTAGCAACAAGAGCAAAACCAGACCCTAAGGAAGACTCTCAAAGAAACCCTAATTCTGGGGCCCTGTGGACTCACCCTGGCTCAAGCAAAGCCTATAATCCAACGATCCCTCAACAACACTCATCCTGCAAAGGCTAACAGACAAAACCCTAAAAGACCTAGAAAACAAACCCTAGAAAGCAAAAAGCAGGGGTCCCCATTTGCAATGGGGCGATGTGTGAATACGTCACAACACGTACCTAGGGCAATACTCTTCTCTTTCCCACATTTTACCTTTTCTTGTAAATCCCTTCTATCTTTTGCTTCAACTTCTAACGATTCCTCGGTCATATCATCATGTGACTCTAGATCTCCCATCAAGTCATAAGCCAGGCAAGCATTTTTTGCTTTCAATTTGCTTATGTGACGTTCAATCCACGATTTTGTGAACTTTGTGACTAGCTTGGATAATGTATCAAGATCCGCTATTTCAAGTTTAGACCCATTGGGTGGCTGAATAGGCTTTTTTTTCTCCTTTTCGAAATCAAGATGAACTACGTTCGAATCTTCTTCTACTTGATCTGGTACTGGATGGATTTCACATAATCAAATCATCTTGAGTGGTATTCTGGAATACATCCTCCTTTTGATTTCATAATCATCTTTACCATTAGCCCAATAGTCCTCAAGTTGCATCCTATGTCTATGCCTTCTACCATAGACATAGATCCGCTATTTCAAGTTTAGACCAATTGGGTGGCTGAATAGGCTTTTTTTTCTCCTTTTCGAAATCAAGATGAACTACGTTCGAATCTTCTTCTACTTGATCTGGTATTGATGGATTTCACATACTCAAATCATCTTGAGTGGTATTCTGGAATACATCCTCCTTCTGATTTCATAATCATCTTTACCATTAGACCAATAGTCCTCAAGTTGCATCCTATGTCTATGCCTTCTGCCAGCCACCATTTTTATTCTATCATAGGGGTCAAAATTTGACCTTGCTGTGTGAAATGAGAGATGGTAAAATTGCAATTCTTCTGCTGACTCTTTTGCTGCTGACAGTGATGGGTACACTTCATCAGAATTTCCCATGATGATTGGGAGTTTAATTCCACCCTTCTAGATTTTATCATAGGCAGTCAATCACCTTGTTACCTCGAGTAACACAATCTTGTCAGTCGGGCACCTTGGAAGTCTGTAGGGATTAGAAGAGAATCCTTGAAGTCGAATGTAAGTGAACCTTGGGAATTGGATGAACCATGAGCTGTACTTTTCTATCAATTTCATTGATTGTTGAGACAGCTTCATGTGAATGCCACCTTGAAGAGATCAAACAATATGCATGGTGAAGGTGTCATTGGCTCTCTTGAAATTTGCAGTATTGTACAAGTGCAGCTAAGGATAACATTCGTACACCTTGAATTGTCCGAGTAGTGGCATACTTAATGCATGGCAGCTACCATATTCCTAGAAGTGATGTGCATTCAATGCACATTGTGCGAATTTAAGGTGATGGTGCATTTATTGCACAATGAGCGATCTTTTGTGTGAGGGTGCATTTATTGCATGGTGGACACTTTTTTTAACGTAATGGTTAATTAATGCTTTATGGATGCCATTTTTGGCAAGAACATAATTAATTGTAAGTAGGCATGATGAGATTTAATGTTTATTCCCACCTTGTTGCATCATGTGTGTGGAATCTTTTGGGTCAAATCCTAATTAGGGTTTGCATGTAATCAGATTGGAGGCCTATTTAAGGAGGTGACCACTTCATTTGTAAAGCAAGGAGATTTGTATGAAATTGTTGCGGCAAGTTTTTGAGATAATAACAATGAAACATCGTTCTCTGATGGTGTCCACTTAAGTTATTTTTCAAAACTTGCATAGTTTCACCTTCCTCACTTAGTGTAGAAGTAGAGTAGTTCTTTGATTTCAATGGATAATTTAATGGTGTTTGATGAATTTCCATGGTTCATACTTTTTGCATCTTGTTGATTATAAGTTGCAGTGTGAAGTTAGCGTGAGCCACTAAATTTGTGCTAAGTTCGATTGTGGATAGTTGTTTGGATTGCGTTGTTTTGGGTATTCAAATGCACTTTCTCGATGTGAAAATCCTTCAACATCCTTGGAAGATTGCACCAGATCTTGTGGAGTTGTAGTTAATCTTGGCGAAGCAGAACTTGGTTTATTTGGAATTCGTCCATTAGAGCATTATCTATTGATATCCTTGACCTTAGGAGTAGATCTAGATTCTTCTAACCCTTTCCCCTTTAATTTCAGTTCAGTTCATTCGAAGTAGAAGCATCATAGAATTGCTATATCCGATGATGAAGTTCCAGCCACAACAAAGGAGTGAAAGAATGATCCAAACGTAAGTCCCCTTGGATTACCAGCATATCACATCAAGCCAACTGAGTCATATCCATTGCATAATTGGAACCTTGGAGTCAGTTGTTTGAACTTATTGCAATCTTAGTATACAATTGAACTTTGATCAAGAGAGAGTAAAGTGACCGTTGGAAATCTTTATTCTGTGTTGCACAGTGTCAAAAAACGCATGTCAACAGGGTCCCTTTGTTACAAAAGTTTGCACCCTTGCTGAGCTATCAACTCAGCAACCTTGTGAATTATGGAAACAACCCTGAAGTGTGGGACCTTGCGCAAGGGGTTGAATCTCTAGAGAAGGCCGACTTCCTTCTCATCAGGGTGCAAGTGTTGAACCAACTCAACACTCCAAATTCTACTTCTATACCTATTCTAACAACTTGCAAAGGAAAAGGGAAGAAAGAAATGCTAAAATGAAAGGAGGTGATGCACCAAGATTAGAGATGTTCCTCTCCCCACCTCGAAATGACACAAAGAATCAATTGAAATACCTTGGAGATGCACAAACTTCAATTGCATTAATGGCCCTAAACGCATGTATGGAGGTTAGAATTTGATAAATGTCAAAGGGGAGAAGGTTTCCCACAAGTCATACTCAGAAACAAGTTAACATCCCATTTGTGTGAGAGAAAGCCAACAAACATACACTTATAATGAAGGTAAGGAAACATACACAACATGCATAAGTTGAAGAGAGGCAAGAATGATGATTTCAATTCATTCTCAGACAGTGGCCAAACTTACAGTTGCATAAATGCAATAAAATATACAAATCTTCAAGAGAAGTGAAAGAGCATAAAGTAGCTCAAGCTAGCAAGGAGAGAACCCTTTACAATGAGGCTTAACAGCCTATATATAATAAACTGGCTGTAGAGAAGAGACCAATGGTCAAAGAGGGGAAACCTTGACCTTGGTTTACGCAAAGGATTGTTAGTCTGGGAAGGTAGGGAAGTGCACGGATCTGACATGGTTGTCCGTGCAAGAAACCCATCCATACCTTGACAAGGCAATTCCAAGAAGAAAAGATTTCTATAAGGTAGATTGCCTGACATTCCAAAGTCAGAGCGTACAGATTTGACATGAAGGCCATCAAGTAACCATAAATAAGCATGGCCTTGAACTCCACTTGATGACAATCTTGTAAAAAACATTAAATGTGCCCGTGTAGCTCCATAAATGAAAGTAGACAAGTCATAGGAGTTGGTGGACCATTAAGAGCCTTGAGTGTTGATCATGCCATCTGGAAATGTTGTAGTCACCGAAGGTTGGACATCGAGCCTTTAGGAAAACGCTGCAAAGGGAGAGGAGTTGAGAAGCTCGAAGTTCGAAGGGATGAGAGGGAGGAGATAGGAGGACTCTAGATTTCGGGGTTCGAGGAGACATGATACCTCTTCCCAAAAAAGGAAGGGGTAGATTGGTTCCCTGAATCCTAAAATCCGGAAAGGAAGGGAAGGTTGGGTTTCGAGGTTCGGGGAGACGGGATACCTCTCCCCAAAAGGAAAGGGGTAGACCGGTTCCTCAAATCCGGAAATATGGAAAGGAAGGTGTTGATGTGTTTTTTATGCACATGTGAACATAGAATAAAATACCAAAGTATCTTATCCTCTCTTGAACAAAGTTTCCCCGAATGCTGAATATTTCGCCTAAGGATCAATCGAGGCTATTCCAAGGTTCTGGTATGTAGGGTCTCTACGTGTGGATAAGCGCTGTTGGTATGATGTGATTATGCTGGAATCACAAGGGGACTTACATCCGAATGCCTGAGCGTCTGATTTGCTGGAAGTCAAGTCCTATCTATTGGCTGGAAGATAAAGAAACATCAAAAGATATAAGGCTCAGAAAGTCAACTCTGAGACCTGGAATGTGAGAAGATGGATGAATGACTAGTTGGAGTCCTACTGGGCTGGGTCTCACCATCAGGTTGAACAATCTGACACCAACTCAGTGCGATCTTCTAAGGGAATTTTGAAGATGTTCAAATTGTTACACCATCAGACACTTATCACCAGTCAAATTAATGCATGAACAATAGGCGCGTAACGACTCGAGATTAAGCTTATTTTACGCCAGTTGACCATGCAGGGCGCCCTTACAATCAGCAAGAGGCTAGTGGTTTGGACTAGGCGAATTCCACGCGAGTGCATTCAGTAACTTCCTTCATTCGATCTAATTAACCATCATCTAAAATGAAGATTCAACAAGAGACCATGCATATTGCAAAGAAACGACATATTTCACCATAACTTCAATGAAAATGGAGTTCATTTACAATCAAGGCAACAATCTCTTGCCTTCTCTTCCTAATCTACTCTAATTGCTTTTTATTCACTATTCTAGCTACTAACTCCTAGCTATTAACCTCTATTAACCAACTATTCACGATCAACTCATTATTAACTATTAACCCTTTACAAATGAAGAGCCAGAGCTTTATATAGGGAGCTCTTTACAATTCAATGGCTTTGATTGATTTACAATCAATGGCTAGGATTACAAGATGGAAAACCCTAATTAGGGTTTGTTACAACAAACTCCTTTAGCTAATGAGAAAATTACATTTCACGAGTGTGGACCAATAGAATTTAGGGGTAGGTGCCTCAAAGTTTGTGCAATCACTGGTGAGTCAAGTACATTGAATCTGGACATGTCGAGGTGGAGCTATCTGACTGGAGGAATAGTGACTGGGATGCCACCTTGGCTGATGTTTGTGTCTTGATCGATCCTCCTTTGCCTTTGATGTGATGAATGATGTACCTCCTTGACTCCTATGTGTTTGATGAGGCCTCCTCGCGGTCAAGTCACTCCTTAGTAGTGCCCACTTCTGGTAGCTCATAGCGCCTTAAAGTGCTTGTAAGATCCTTCTTCTCTGTCATCCTGTGGTTTCTTCATGTGGTAGAATGAGGTCTTGAGGATAGCTTGCAACTCCTTGAACACTTGAAGTCTTCCAACGCTTTAGAAGCACCTTGAGTCTTCCTCCATGCCTTTGAAGTGTCCTCGATAATGATGAAACTTGAAGAGGTCACCCTTGTCCTGGCTTGGTCTCCCTCGAACTTGATTTTGTTGATTTGCAAAACAAACAAAAGATGATTAAGTATACGTAATATATTCATTCTAACATAGCATTTCTTACCTTAAATCATCAACAAGAAGGCATTAGAATGAAATTCGCTCAAGATCCTCTCCATTTTCATCATTCACAACCTTGAACTTAACCTTTCAAACCTCCTCCCATCATGATCACACAATTAGCCTCTTGCCTAGCTTAAACAAGGAGAAAAATAGGGAATTCAAAGGATTTCGCTCTGGACCCTTTGGAAGGGTCAGGAGCGAAATTCATACTTTGCTTGTTTTTCCCTCACTAAGCTCCATTCTTCATCCTTTAATCCTTAAAAACAAGTCTTTGGCCTTCAAAATTGCTTAGGAATGAGTCAACTTGTAGGTTGGAGCAAGGTATAGTGCTTCATGAATAAATTCGCTCTAGACCCTTTGGAAGGGTCAGGAGCGAATTTCTTCCTTTAGGTTGAATTCCTCCTTCTTACTTTGTTTTACCTTGATTCTCACCTTTCGATCTCTTTATCATGAAGACAACACTTATTTGACCCTCAAGAAGACTTGAAAGGAGGATTTCGCTCTAGACCTTGGGCTAAGGACATGACCTAAGAGGAATTTCGCTCTGGACCCTTTGGAAGGGTCAAGAGAGAAATTCACACTTTTGGACAAACTCTTCATATTTTGAGATCACAACTTTGTCAAATGGATGCCTAGGAGTACCTTTAAGCTCAATCAACCCTGATCAATGTTAGGTCTGACACAAAAATGGGAGAAAAAGGAGGTTTTGGGAATTTCGCTCTAGACCCTTTGGAAGGGTTAGGAGCGAAATTCACATTTTTGGACAAAATCCTTCATTTCCTTCACTTTCAATCGCTTCTCAAGGCAAGAATATATCACTCCACTCTCAACCATGTCCAAGGAACTAAGATTTTGGTTTAATCAAGGAAGAAAATAGTGCTTATGGGAAATTTCGCTTTGGACCCTTTGGAAGGGTCAGGAGCGAAATTCTTCCTTCAGGTTGATTTCACACTTCTTTTCCTCAAAACTCACCTCAAACTTGACTTATCCAATCTCTTCTCACCATTATCAAGTCAATTTGCCATCTATTTAACTCAAAACAAGGTCTTTTAATGTATTAGGCAAAATAGAGAGTCAAGTCGAGGATTTCTCTTTGGACCCTTTGGAAGGGTCAGGAGCGAAATTCAAGCTTAGGCTCAAATCTTGACTTCATCTCCAACCTTTCCCTATCAAAACAAGAACTTTGCTTTCAAAAATGCCTGGGACAAGGATTAGTTCATAGGTTTGGGCAAGGTAGAATTCCTATGAAGGAATTCGCTCTGGACCCTTTGGAAGGGTCAAGAGCGAAATTGCTCTTCTAGGCTCAATTCACACTCTCTTCCACTTGAATTTGCCTTAGACATGATCTTGGATTCATTTCCCTACATGTTCTTGCAAATTTGCCCAACCATTCAATGATTTAGGTGAAGACTTAGGTCATTTGGGAAATTTCGCTTTGGACCCTTTGGAAGGTTCAGGAGCGAAATTTTCATTTTAGCTCAAGTTTCTTGACCTTTTGCACTCATCATGCCTTAGTCTTATCTTCTTGAATCCTCTCCTTGCTATTCAAGTCCATTATTTGATGTCCTTAATGAAGAAATATGCAATAAGGAGGATTTCGCTCTGAATCCTTTGGAAGGGTCAGGAGCGAAATATGCAATCATGTCCAAATTCCTCACTTTTCATCACTTCTCCTTGTTGCAAACATTAATGCTCTCTTCATACCCCCATAAGGACAATGTTTCTTATGCAAATTAGGACCAGGAAAGAAGATCCAAGGAAATTCGCTCTGGACCCTTTGGAAGGGTCAGGAGCGAAATTGGTGAATTTGCCTTAGACATTACTCAAACATTCAAAGTTCTCCCTCAATCACATTGCTCTTACCTCTAACAAACCACCTCGAGGAGTTCTTGGCTCAAAAGAATTGGATTACAAGGACATCTTAGCCATTTCGCCTAGGTACCTTTGAAAGGACAGGACCTATCCAAGAATTTCGCTCTGGACCCTTTGGAAGGGTCAGGAGCGAAATTTTCATTTTAGGCTCAATTTCCTTATTTTACTCATTCCAACTTGTTCATAAGGCAAAAAATAGGTCATTGCTCACTCAGTCAAGATATAGGGGCAAGCTTTGAGGTCTAGACTGGGAGCAAAAGAGGCTTCATAGGAAATTCATTCAAAATCATCATCACCTCCTTGACTAAATGCCCTAGGTCTTGAAAGGCAAGACTGCTAGCAAGATACAAGGACTTCCTCAAACTCAGTCCAACCTAGAAACAAGAACAAGGCCTGACCTAGAGAAGGCTTTCAAAGAGACTTTGACTTGGACCACCTACTGACCTACCTCAACTCAAGCAAAGCTTGTTATCTCAATGATCCCTCTGACAACTCTCCATTCCAAAGGCTAATAGTCAAGACCAGGCAAACAAACAAACTAAACCGACCCTAGAAAACAAAAAGGAGAGGTCCCCATTTGCAATGGGGCGATGTGTGAATACGTCACAACAGAAGGGAAGGCTGAGTTTCGGGGTATGGAGAGACATGATACCTGTTCCCAAAAGGGAAGGGGTAGACCAATTCCTCGAATCCTGAAATCTAGAAAGGAAAGTGTTGACGTGTATTTTGTACACCATCATACACAGAATAAAATACCTAAAGGCATCTTATCCTCTCTTGAATAAAGTCTCTAACTGCTGAAGATTCGCATGAAGGATCAGTTAGGATGACTCCAATGTTTTGGTTAGTAGGGTCTCTACGTGTGGATAAACTCCAGTGGTATGATGTGATTTGCTGGAATCACAAAGGGACTTACATCTGATGATTGAACTTCCGATCTGCTTTGCTAGAACACAGGCTCTTACTAGCTTAGATTTGAAAAAATGGAAAAAGGATGAGGGCGAAGAGAAGATCTAATCCTAATACTAAGAATGTAGGAGCAATGATTCGATTTTTGATGAAACTCTAACTAGGTCTTGTTTTGACATCAATGGACCATCTCCACAAGGCTAGTGCGATCTTCTAAGGGAAGCTTTATGATGTTCAAATCATCACCGCAGGCATAGACACCATCAAGTTGATGCATATCAATGAAGAAGCGACAAATTGAAATTGAGCTTAAGCTGAATGATTCCAGTTGACTACACAAGGCAAGTCTGCAATCAACAAACTGCTAGTAGTATGGATATACGAATTCCACCATTAATCAATCGCATTTCCTCCATTCATCTAATCATCTACCATCTAGGATTGAAGACTCAACAAGAAACCATGCAAATTGCAAGAAACGACACACTTCACCATTACTTCAATGAAAATGGAGTTTGTTTACAATCAATGGCAACAATTTCTTGCCTTGTCCTCCTATTCTACTCTAATTACTATTCTATCAATTTCTAACTACTCTCTATCTACTAACTGCTTTCTATTATTTACAACTCTCTCTAATTTATTGCTAATTAGCCTTTACAAATGAAATGCCTGGGCTTATATAGTGCCCACAATACAATTTGATGGCTTAGATCAATTCAAGATCAATGGCCAAGATTCAACAATGAAAACCCTAATTAGGGTTTGTTACAACCATTACATAACATTTAATGCTTGACCAATGATAAAATTGTATTGCTTGGACACATGTCCTCTCTAGAAAAAACGACCAATGGATAGCTGGGGTAGGTACATCAGAGTTTGTGCCACCTTCCATGAGTTAAGTACATTGAATCTGGACATGCTGAGGTGGACCTCACTGATTGGAGAAATGATGACTAGGACGCCACCTCATTTGACACTTGTAACTTGGTAGATATTCAACTTGATGTTGTTGAGAAGCTTGCTTTAATTAATTCATCTGGAACTATTTACTTCTTCAACGAGCCCTTGTTCTAACTCCTTGTGTCCTTGATGTGCAGGATGATGATGTACCTCGCCTTGGAACGCTGGATTGAAAGAGGTCACCCCTGTCCTTGCTTGATCGTCCTGGCGAAGACCGTCCTTGATCCGACTTGATTTTCTTTGATGAGATCTCCATTTGATGCCTACACAACATTTCAAAATTAGTAACATGATTTTGCAATGAATAGCATAGATTAAATTAATTTTAGGAAACCTCATGATAAGTCCTTGAATTATCATTTCCTAAAAAACGATTGGGCTACTGGAATTCAAAATTTCAAAATTCAAAATTTAAGCTATGACGATCAACACTCAAAATTAAAACAAGGGATCTTGTCATACCTTACTTGAGAGTTTAACTCTAAAATGCAAAACAAAGGAATTCGCCTAGGCACAAATCAAAATTTGATGGCTTCAACGTGATCTCTCTCCAAATGAACGTCCACTTTAGCAATTCGCCACCTTGGGGGAGGAGTCTTCAATGTCTTGAAGATAACAAATTCGCCTTACTTGAAACAAACACGCACTCCTCTTTGATGATAATTTCGCACCTTGTCTTCTCCAAAATCGCATATGAAAGAGGATAAAATGATGATTTGAAAATGAAATAAACACCTCCCTTTATAGGCGCTCACCTTCACATTGACCCTAGGCCGACTTTGGTGAATAAGGCAAATTTAAAATAAACTTAAAGGCCGACCTTTGTAAAATGAAACAAATTTTAAATCAAGCGCCCCATTTTATTTATAATTAATTAATTTAATGCCTATAATTTTAAATAAACTCGATTTTTAAAAGGCAAAAATTAATTAATAAAGACCCATGCGCTAATGTTAAATGCTAACTTTAATTGGATTTCAAATTTATCGATTTTTTCCTAGCATTTAATAAAATCTAAAGAATGTTTTAGCGCCAAATTTGGAAGAGGTAAGGACACAAACCTATTGCTCTGGTCCCTGACTAAGGGACAGGAGCGAATTTGATGTTTAGTCTTGATTCTCTTGCCTTTTATGTTCAAAACCTCCATCCTCACGTTGAGACTGGCATGTTTGCCAAAAAACTCGAGCTTGATCGTCTTGATTTGGTGGATGAATGCCCTCTAAGGTGGATATCGCCCTGGTCCCTTGGTGAGGGACAGGAGCGAACTTCATGCTCTGGCCAACATTTGCTATCTCTCAAGCTTTACTCCTTGTTCATCACCTTGCAAATGATATCCTTGATCTTGCGAACCTTGACTTTGACGTGATCTTGAAGGAAAACGAATGATTTAATGAAAATCGCCCTGGTCCCTTGATGAGGGACAGGAGCGATATAGCTTCCTTGTTCAAATTGATAGTCTTTTGACGTTTGAAACCTTTGCATATCATCATCTTAAGACGCCTTAGACCCTGTGCAACCATGTACAATCTTGACTTGGCATGAATTTTGAATGAATTGGCAAATATGGTGGATATCGCCCTGGTCCCTGACTGAGGGACAGGAGCGAACTTCAATGTCCTGGGCTCATGCTTGCTTTCATCAACTTGCCATTGCTTTCATCGTGTAAAATGAAGTCCCTTGGTCCCCTTTGGACACTTGAAACGTGATCAACATTCAAAATCTAAGCTTTCATGAAGATTTCGCTCTGGTCCCTGCCTGAGGGACAGGAGCGAATTTGTACTTTCAAGCTCAACTACACTTTGCCAACTTCCAAATTTATCTTCAACGGTCTAGTTTCACCCTCCTTTCTTGCCTTCAAACTTAAAACTTGCTTGCTTTTGCCTGAATTTTACCTTATGAAGAATTTCGCTTTGGTCCCTGGGAGAGGGACGGGAGCTACAATGGATTTCGCCCTGGTCCCTGACTAAGGGACAGGAGCGATTTTGCATTTTGGTCTATTTTTCCTCATGTTTGTGCCTTCAAATTATATTCAACTGGTAAAAAGCACTTCCTTGGTTCTCCTCAAGTCGTCAAATCGTTCAAATCTTTCAAGGACAAGGAAATCTTGGATTTCAAGCTCCGGTCCTTCAGTGAGGGACAAGAGCGATTTTTGCCCTCCAGGCCCAAATGCTTCACTTTTCACCATGAAATGTCCTTGCTAGGGAAGATATCATCCTGCCTCATGCTATGAATAAAAGTTAATGTCCAAAAAAAGGTCTAAAATTGTGCATATAAAGAAAATCGCTCTGGTCCTTCAGTGAGGGACAGGAGCGAATTTGACCTTCTAGGCAAAAACTTCATCATTTCATTGTTTTTGATCAAGTCTGGATGCTCTATCATGCTCATTTCGTCCTTCACCATGCCTTTGATGTCTCAATTCGTCCAAACACGGTCAGGAATGGCTCAAATAAGTATTATCGCCCTGGTCCCTTGGTGAGGGACAGGAGCGCTTCGCCTTGGTCCTCCTGAGAGGGACAGGAGCGAAATTCGCTCTGGATCCTCAGTGAAGGACAAGAGCGAAATTTGACTTTTCGAACTCTCTATCAGGATAATTTTTATGGAATATAACATTTAAGTATAATTATACTTTAAGTTATATTCCATATATACTTTCAGGATGTTTGAGAGTGGTTTCAGACCTCCAGGAGTTATATTGCAAAATCTAGTTTTTTGAGGTTTTTCAGTTTCCAGACTTAGTCAAATTTCAGGATCAGGACATTCCAGACTTAGCCAAATTTCAGGATCAGGACCTCACTCAAGCCGGACTTGCTACCCTATTGATCTCCCCGACAACACTCAAAATGCAAAGGCTTAACTAACAAAACCCTAGAAGACCAAAAAAAGAAACCCTAAAAAGCAAAAAAAACATGGGTCCCCATTTGCAATGGGGCGATGTGTGAAAACGTCACAACAGAAAGGAAGGCCGAGTTTCAGGGTTCGGGGAGATGGGATACCTCTTCCCAAAAGGGAAGGGGTAGACTAGTTCCCTGGATCTCGAAATTAGGAATTCCTAAGGAGGAAAAGGGAAGGAGATTGGACCATGGACTCCAAGGTGTGAAGGCAAGATGCAAGGGGAAAGGGGAAGGCCCGAAGCCCGTCTCATGATGAAAGAACACTGGAGCATTTCATTAGTCCAGTGGTTTTGGTGATTGATCAACTGGGGCAGCGTTGGTTTATGGAACATATCTTTGATCGGTTCTTACTGATGGACCAAGTTTTTCATAAAATGACAACAATCCCCTCAAGCATGGGCATGGTTCAGGTTCAGCCAAGGCATGGCCCTGCCACTTTTAGTACCCTGTGGCTGTGGGTAAGTCTTGCCTGCTTCCACACTGGAACCTGCTCTATGCTGCAATGACACCCAAATAGGAAGACCTGGTAACATAGGTGACCAATGATGCTTAAGTTAGGAAGTACACTGGTGCCATTAACAATTCGCGAAAAAATGCTTGACATTAAATTTCCTTCTTAGAGATAAGAGGTTAGGTGGGGTTGGCAGGGATTTCAACATGTTGCAGATGTATGCCCTCTTTGAAAGCTTTAATTAACTATAAATCTTACACTTCATGGGAGCAATGTGAGAGAGGTTCTGAGAAATATCTGATGGGAGGGGATGGATCCATGGAGAGACCAATAGAATGAAAAAGCTAACTAGTCTTGGACTACAAGCATCGCCTATCATCTAAGGAGACCACCCACTTGAGAGGGACATATAGCTTAATATGAGTGTGTATCTTGACCTAAAGGAACCATCAAGGCACTTGAGGCTTTGAAGATAGAAGAGAACTCTAAAGGTACTCCAAATATTCTGAGCACCAAATTCATTTTAACGATGCTTCAAGAAACATTCTGTTCATGACAAATCATAAAATGGAGCATGACAGTTTCCATGCTTTTGGCACATGCTTAGTTAGTAGGCCTTGAACTAGAGTCCCAAATTTCTGATTTATGTAGAACAATTGGTTCTACCAAAGAGACATCTTGAAAGGGACATCCTTGAAATGTATGTAAAGCATTGGAAAGCAAAGAGAGGAAGAATTATCACTTGGGATGTTGTGATTGAGAAGCACATCACTTAGGAAATTGGAACTTCTAACTGGAACTCCAAAGTAGATATAGTCACTTATCTTCATATTTAAAATTAAAACACATTCCAAGTAATATGCACAAAAGGGAGCGAGAGTCTGAATTAAATTGTGATGCGGCAAGCTAATATCGTGACCAAATTGAAAGGGGGTAATTGCCTGTCAACCACAGGTATTAGCCTCCTACTTACACTCTTGAGTCAAGTCGACCATAATCTGTTATAAAAGCCAAATGGGAAAATATGTTCTGAAATTAGCAATGCTACTACAATAATCCAAGGGATTTCTAATCAGCTAGAGGATTTACCTCAATCAACATCAATCTGCAAGGCCAAATTAAAGATCTCAAAGTAGCAAAAACCTCACTTATCCATCCTTCATGTCAATTCAATTAAAATAACTGCAGATCAGCATTGTATTCTGTCCCATGTCAAGTTGATATTGCCCATCTCTAAAGCTAGGTTCTACTACTCACTATGCATGCTTCCAAACACAGTGATATCGACAACCTCCCAAAAGCTACAGGCTATGCTTCAATCTTTCTTCATGAAGCGGCACTTACACTTGCCATTACCATACTCTACTTGGTCAAGGTGTGTCCTTTGCTGGTATAGGATCTGTGGAAATAATCAACTGCATGATCAAGGATTGCTTTAGGTCTGTTCTCAGGCACACTTAAAATACCTTGTATACCCTAGCATGCCTGGCCCCTGCTAGGGGCTCCACTAATAAAAATATTATTCTATCAATTAGATCTCAAACAGTAAATCTAAAATATAACTTAAAATGTTAATGGATGCACTCCCAGCTTCTCTGAAGACGGAAAAAAATATGCTCGCAAGTCCTTCGGTTCCTCCAGATGAATCTGTCAACATCAACCAATCACAAATTTTCTCTTGTAGGGTGCCTACCTACTGGCAAGGGTTTTGTGCTCTGTACAAAGTCAGAGGTCCGCCAAATATTCACAACCCCTAAAATGCTCTGTCTAATCCAAAGCTCAAATAATGCCCAGCCAACAATGTTACCAATGCTAAAATCTCTTCAAATCTGCAACCATCTTGCAGGTTCACAGTCAGAGTTTCAGCCTACTCATGTGAAAATATCAGAGCCTACCCAAATGAAAATATCAGAGTCATTCCTAGTCTAAACGAAAAAGCAAAACAACACAAAATTGTTGTTTCTGTTGAATTCTGGGATTTCTATCTGCTGTTGGCAATGTTCTACAAGAGATACATATCATTGCCTCTATGCTCATTATTTTCTCTTTACAGTTCCTGAAAATTCTGCAGTTTGCCAAATGATTTTTATATTACAAGACCTATAAAATTGTGTGGACCCTCTTCCTTAAATCTCCAAAGACAATGAAATTCTGTGAACCATCTAGAAATTTGCAGATGCTATCCTTGGCCAGCATTATCTTAATTATGAAAATAATATGACTAAAAGTTCTCTTAAGCCTGAGTGCCATATGGGACGGGATGGTCCACAGGTGTACTATCCATCCATGCCCATTAGTCTAAAATGTCTCTCACAACCAAGCATCACTATTTATCATTACTCCAAAAATAATCTCCATACCAAATGAAATGCTAAACACAACAATATTCAAAATAAATTATTTAGATTATTTCCACAGGTCTCCAATTTTAATATATTTATCTGGTTGCAACTATGTTTGATGCACTTTTATAAACCTTGATATATAAAAGTAGATTGAACACTGTTGCATCCAGAATTAGATGTTTTGATTCTTTGAATAATAAAATTATTTGGTTCCAACAGCCTATCAAAATAATAAGTCCCATGTACACAGATAAAATCAAATTGAAATGCAGCAGCTAAGTGCTATCTGGTGGGACATTACAAGATAGTTTCAAATTTATCTCACTACCTTTTGTGGGCCATTCAAAATCTCAAGAAAATATGGATGATGAAGATCTAGAGAATGCTTTTAAAATTAGTAGTGAAACAGAAGATGATTAGTTTGAAGGGGAAGAAGAAAATGAATAGTAAGTAGAAAAGGTTTACTCATGAGTGATTGACATGAAGTTAAGACATTTTTGTAGTTAATATTAAAAAACAATTTGATCAACTCATTATCTTATGTGTCAGTAAGCTATAGGCAAAGTAAAAATCATAAAGTGTGTGCAATACAGACATGCGTATTGTTATCTTAATGAATTTATGTGAATACCTGAAAGTGAATAAATATGTTAGTGAAATCTGCTTATGTGAAGGATTTATGTGATTAATTTTTTGGTACATAATCCTTACAAGATGTGAACGTATCATGCAAATAGACAGAATATTGAATTCCTAACTTGGGATGCACACTGTCATTGCCTGCAGGAAGGTCCAATTCTTGAAGGCCAAGGCAATGCAAGAACTTTGACACGTATTGCAGTTTTGACGTGGAGGTCATCCCTGATCATGTTCAGAGATATAAGATATTTTTGGCTTCGGCTACTGTTATTTATACTCCTTATGATCTGCATGGGAACAGCATTTTCAAATATTGGCCATTCTTTGTATTCCATAGGGGTAAGTAAATTTGGTATTTCAGGTTGAAAATGTCATGCTTTCTATTGTCAACACAAAAAAGGATTTTTTTTTCTGAAGAATAGTATAATTGCTATCAAATATGCTTTCTCTTGTAACTGCTAGAAGCCTTAAATGGATGGAGTTTTATGGTGTGGCTTAAACCTGAAAGTGCAATGCAATTAGAATATATGGTTTAGGATTATGCAGATACTGCATAGGTTTTAATAGCATACAGTTACATTATGTTTTTAAATTATTATATTTGACACCAGTGAATATTCTGTGGTGCCATGCAAATCAGCAGGGCATTGGAAAGGAAATATCATATTTGTTAGAATGTAGTGAAGGATATTCTGAGAAGAAAAATATTGAGTTGGTATGGATTAATCATTTTATAATGATACTATTTACCTTAATGGACACACCAAAAGTGAGCAATGCATTAGCCCATCAGTTTTTACTTTTTAGACTCTAAATAATACCTGTAAGCAACAATGTATGGTGCTTGAGCTCGTGGAGGAAGAAAATGCCTATCATGTTTGATCTAGTATTTTGAGATTTTCTAACATCCATTAAGTCAGAATATAAGAAGATAATGTTTATGAGAATATACAATATGTATTCTTGAATTTTGATTCAATAACCATAACGGCAATGGTTACACTTTCCTTTAATTTTTTGAACATGCTTTAATATGTTTTATAGACAATTCTTACAGAATCCTTGCGCTTTTAGACTTTAGTTTTAGAGCATTATGTTTTTCTAGCATTTTGTTAAAATTATGAGTAGCAATTTTTAATGACATCTTATTTGCATGTTGTAATTTCAGGTAAGAGTTGCAGCAGTTTTCTTCTTTGTAGCTTTCACATCTTTGATGAGTATTGGTGGCTTTCCTGCACATATCAGAGAAATTAAGGTAAACATGCATAGTTTGGGGATGTCATATGCATATTAAAGGAATGGATACATACATTACATGTCTCATCTTCTGTAAGGAAAATATTAGCGAGTTAAATTCTTTTAACATTTAAATGTGAAGTAAAAATATCAAGTCTGACTTGATTACAGATCATTTGACTGATTTATGGAATATTTAAATGCAATGCATTTTATCATTGTTGAGGAAACATGGTTTACATGAATCATGACTGCACTATGATCCATTTTAATTAGACACCCGTGGTTTTATACTGGTATAGTGATTGACAAAATCCACGTGCTTATTTTGCTTGCACTTGACGCTTTCTAAGGCATAGTGTTGATACTTAGACTTGGCAAAAAATTGGTAAGCAATCCTTGACTTGGACTTGTACTTGGTGCCAGAATTTGGTCAAAACTTGGCAAATTCAAAAAATCATGGGAAAATAGCAAATTCCAAGGGAGAAATGAGTATAGCACATTTCATATCAAATTAACTTCAAATGTTTCATATTAAAGATATCGCACCTTTCTCTGACTTTCTTCACCTGTTGTAATGCATACAACGCAGTGCAGTGATTTTTTTTTGCTGATTTTATTCAATCCCCTGAGATGCATACAACATGCCACAATGATTTCCTTTTGCTGTTTCTGTGAATGATTCTTTTTGTATTTGAGGTCATTTTACAATGTATTATGAAAGCTATCATGAAGCAGGCCTTATTGCATCTGGGTTCAAAGAAAGCCAGATATTTTTACAATGTTAGAAGGAATTTTGAGAGTGACTTCTAATCTTACAACCATTGTGCTCATGGCTGCCCCTTATTCATACAAGTGGTATTAGTTTCCTCTTCTTGCCATATCATATTGCAGCAACATATTGTTAAAGTCATACATGTTTATATCTAATGAAAACGTCTTCTGCAGGCTGTCCATGTTGCTCATTTTCCTTATATTGTAAGAATGCACAAATTTGCACTACCCTTTCTTGCTTTGAAACAAGTTGATGTGAAATTCTATTACTGATGCAAGAAATTTGAAAGGCTGAAATCAACACATTACCTTCTACTTTTTTTTTGCTTGTTTAGCATACTTATCCATCCTGAGTGCAACATAATCCTAAACTTGCTCTGCAAGCAGAGTTAGTAACTTGAACACTTCTTGATCCATAGGAAAAACTTGTAGTGCTGACCAAACGTCTTTACAAATGAAAGCATCACGCCCTTATTTCATTTGTAGATCAAATCAATGCTCTATCCAAGTATCAAGAGACATACTCTTACCCTCTAATGGTGGTGTAGTATTTTGTAAGAGCTGTTCTCTCATTGAACTGGGTGCTTTTATGTGCTTCTCTTCCCCTTCTGGCTGCTTATTCTTTCTTTTGGCATTCTTTGGGTCAAGCTTTGGATGAAACCTTTCTAACAATTGTCAACCCTATGTCCTCCAACCTTATATTGAGAACAATAGTTATTAGTTTTACATATAATTTTGGCTTTTTATATACCCTCTGTTTACGAGAGTTGCTTTCATCTTTTCCCATCTGTACTATGGAGCTTATGCTTCTTAGTGGTGTTTGCTTTGCACATCATTCACTAATGGTTACTTCTCCCCACATTTAGTGCAAGGAACAAGAAACCTACATGCTTGTGCAATATGTGCTTTTCTTTTGCAATTGAAATAAAAGGCGGACCCTTTACCTTGTTTCCCCATGTGCCCTTTTATGTCTTTCAGTTTGGCTTGTGGAGATGCAGGTAGATTGAGATCTCCTTGTTTCTTCTTTTCTGATTATAGGTTGTCTTTTTTTGCTCGACTCTGATTGCAGAGTGTCTTTTTGCACTCCTCCCTTCTGTGGAGACATGTCTTTACTCAAGGGTGACTACCATATGTGTAGGTTTGTCCCTGTAGTTGCAAGTTCATCCCCATAAGTGCAAGTTTGTCCCCAACCGTGTCATTTGTAGGAATTTCCTCGTGTGTAGTCTATCTTTTTCTTTGTCCTCTAGAAATAGAGTCTTACACCTTTCTTCTTGTGCAGATTGTTGCTTAAGATTATTTGTCAGCATATAGTCATTTAAAAGACTTTATTTACCAAGAAAAATACTAGTGAATTTTTACCTCCCAAGGGCTGTCTTTGATTGGTGCATTATGTAGGCCTCTTCTTAGAGAATTCATCAATTTCAATGCTCTAATATCGAAGTCCCACATATGGGCTTTTCTTTATTATGATGGGTTAGAGGGTTCCTTGGCCATCTTTCCTAGATGTCTTCCATCATATCCCATCTTCTTTTCCACCTTGGAGCCTAAAGCCTTGGTATGCCTTTCAAACTTGCTAGTAGAATTATTCCATTTAAAACTCGGGGTGAGTTTTTGCCTATCTAAATCTAATGTAATCTTTTTTTCAGTAATTTAATTAAATATTTCGATTAGATTTTATAATTATAACTTATAAATGTTATTTGTAGTTTGTAAATTTTATTGAACTTATAAATTATAAGATTATACCATAAACTATTAAGATAATAAATTTTAATAGATTTAAGTTTCAAAATGTATTTTTAATTTCAATATAATGTTAAAAAATTACTTAAAATATGCATGTGAATTTTTAATTCTTTATTTGTGATAATAATTTGTTACTTTTTTAAATGTCAGTTTTTATATTAATAATTAATTGATAAAATCACTAAATATTATTTGTCCTCTAAAACATGCAGATTGTAATTCAATGGCTCCCCTAAAATCAAAAGCTGAGGGATGAAAACATGTGTCCCGTGATGGTGCTAATCTCAAATGTAACTTGTGTTAGCATCCTTTTATTGGATCATTAACAAGGGTGATGGACCACTTGCTTGGCATTACAAGGGGTGCGGAAGGGGGTGTTATTGCATGTAATCAAGTTACTTTAGAGATTGGAGCTTCTCTAGAGAAAAGAACATTCGTCTTCGATTGTAGGAAAGATGAAATCAGCACAAAAGAAACAAAAAATTAAAAGAGGATGTGTCTAGGTTTCCATCATCTTTTGTGTCTTACTCTTCTACTATGCCCAAGGCTTCAAAAGGGGGTGGAATGTTAAACATGTGGAAAAACAACATATGGATGATGTATTAGTTAATTTGTTTTATTCAGGTGCCATTCCATTCAATGTAGCTAGGAATCCACATTTTTGAAAGGCAAGTAAGAAAGTTGCAAAGTTTGGCAAAGACAATGTACACACCTTCCTCTTTAGAGCCTTTTAGAATAGCTCTTTTATAAAGGTCAAAAGATAGAGTGATTGAGAAATTAGTTGAGGTCAAAGCCTCTTGGAAGGCTAATGGATGGTCAATATATGCCTAAGGCCATTAATTAATGTTTTGGTGGCTTGCTTTCAAGGTGTTGTGTGTTTGAAGGTGACTGACACCATGAACAAAAGAAAAATTCAGAGTATATTTTCACTATAGTAAATGAAGTCATTTTGGAAGTGGGTGTAGAGAATGTGGTTAAGTAATAATTGATAGTGCAACAAATTGTGTGGGAGCCGAGAATATGATTGTAGAGAAGTAACCACAAATATGTTGGAACTCATGTGCAACCCATTGTCTAGATTTGTTGTCATATGACTTGGCTAAGTTTGTATGGGTACATAAAGCAATTCACAAAGGGAGAGCAGTTGCAGATTTTATAAGAAATCACCATCTCACATTGAATTTTTACAGGCAACATGCATCTAAGGAGTTGTTGAGGACTTGTGAAACAAGATTTATTTCATTTTACATCACTTTAAAAATGTTGCTTGAAGAGAAAGCAGCTCTATGATTTGTTATTTGTTCCAATGAGTGGGAGAATTCTGCTCTTTTCAAATGTACTAAGGGGAAGTTATTTTAAAGAGTTTTTGGGAAAGTGCAACAAAAGTTTGAAATGTTTGGGAACCAATTGTTGACATGCTTCATATGTTTGATGGTGACATCCCTTGTCTTAGCATGCTTTATGGGAGCATGGATTATTGCAAGGGATCTCTTTAAAAAGCATTCAATAATGTGGAAGCATATACTACATGAAGATATGAGATACAATTGATTCTAAATAAATAGTGATGCACACACCTTTATATGAAGATATGAGATACAATTGATTCTAAATAAATAGTGATGCACACACCTTTACATGCAACTGCTTGTTATTTGGATCCTAAGCTATTTCAAATTGATAACAAAGTGATTGTGAAGCTATGGAAGAGCTTTATGAAGCTATTAAGAGATTTGAATTAGATCCAATAGCTGCAAGCCTAATTAGAGACCAATGTTGAAATTATAGGACAGAAGAAGGAATATTTGGCATGTCAGTAGCCAAATGTGACGTCACAAGCTGATATCATCGGGGTGGATGGCCTATGGAGTACAAACCTTTGAATTATAATGCTTTGCCATTTGAAAATTGAATCAAGGAGCAAGTTCATCAGCTTGTCTAAAGATTTAGAGTTGCTTTGAAAGCATTTCATTCCAAAAAAAGGAACAAATCGATGGTTGGAAAGTCAGGAGATTTTGATTTATTATTTTGATTGATTAGTCAGGAGATTTTGATTATGTTCACAGTAATTTGCAATTTTATGTGAAGAAATCAACAAAACACTCTACCTTTGTAATTGTTTTTCTGAACTATATTATCAAATCTGCCTACAGATCAGCCGGTTTTGAGTTCAATTTGAACCAGACTTGTGATTTGGCTTGATCTGCCTGCAAGTACAGTCGGGAGGTGGGGGGATGGGGTTGGGTTCATTTGGGATGAACTTGTGTAGGATTTGGTGAACCCAGGCAAACCTAGAGCGAATCCATCCACTTTTTGTGTTTTTAAAAAGTTTCCGACCTTTGACATTGTGTTTTAATAAATTATGAAAATGGTATGCACTGTGAAGGTCTATGTAGTTTTGAAGGTCTTCATTTGGGCTTGGTGGCGGGGACTTTGCCCCTCGACCCTGTTCTATATTCCTCGTTGGGGGCGCTTCCCCCAGACTTCCTGCAAGGGGTGCTGCCCCTAGACACCTGCATTGCCCCTTGATCCTGTTTGGGGTACTTTTCCCAAAATCCCATGAAGCTGTAGGATATGGAGCCAAAGCGATTTGACTTGGATGGTTCCACTTTCCAACATGTTACACTTGAATTCAAAAAGTGAGCACAATTTTAGTGCGAGTGGCAGTGGCACTGCTTTTGGTTCCCCAAATGTTCCTGCATCATCTAATGTCAATGATGATGCTGGTGTTGATGATTTAAAAATTCCTTGTGATGCTGAAAATTGATCTTAGAACCTGATATTATTATTATTCTAATATTGAACCTGAAGTTTGAACAATGAAAATTTAATATATATATATATATGTAAGAACTGTGATTTTACTTACCGGCCAGGCACAGCCTGCCCGCCATGCATCTATGTTGTGACCATATATATATATATATAAGAACCACGATTTTACTTACCGGCCAGGCATAGCCTGCCCGCCATGCATCTATGTTGTGACCATGATCCCTATGACCGAGTGGAAAGAGTACTTTCCACTTTCCATTTTCCAAATAGTGTGTGGTGGCCTTTCATGTATGTATTAAAGAATAACAACACCCAGTCGGGCCTGCTAATGATGGCGGTACAGATGGATAAATGAGTGAGTAGTTCTTCTGTGCTTATAATGCCTATTGGGCGGGAACAGCAGGCAGGCCTCAAGACCGACATCATACCTGCATGACCTGTTACACAGGTGATGGAAGGGTTGGTATAACGTATATTTTGGTTTCCATACCAGAACTGGTAGCATAGTTACTGAACTCATAGTGTTGAGACTTGGGCATGGCAAGCTGTTTTTTTATTTGATTTTGGACTTGGGGGGGGGGGGGCGGGGGGGAACGCTCAGCAACTTGGCAATTAAAATATATATATGAAAAAAGTTCTAATGTTTTTGTTTGTTTGAAAATTTCAAGTTGATTTTCTCTCTTGGTTGCAGACTTGCCTAGTTTGTGACTTGGACTCAGATCTGCAAGATCTTGCTGAGGCTTAACACATTGGCTGAACATCTAAAGTATATTTGATACACTTTTTGAAGTGAATTTATGTTTCTGAGGAAGTTGCATAGCTTATATTGTCAAGCTTTCTATTCAGTTTAATTTCAGAAACAAATTTAAAGGTTTTGAGAAGCCTTTCTCAGGAGCCTCCGGAATCAGTTGATTTGAAGAAATGATAGTCCATATTCAATTATGGTGTATACAAAGAAAGAGTATATTCTTCTGTTTGTCATGCATTATTTACAATGCCATGTATTTGTGAATGTATATTTGTAAAGGACATGCATTGAATTTTTAGCGACTGTCCTTTCAAACACCACATTGGCCAGTTAAACATTATTTAAGGAACTTTGGGAGATGTCTGATGAAATATTTTGTGTGGGGAAATGGAACAACCAAATATCATAATTCATAAAGCTTCCGAGAATAATGCTTATTCATATATTTTTCAGAAGAATGAAGTGTGATTTTAATTTCTACTGATTTTCATTAAGGATGCAGCTTGTTCCCGGGACTTGTCACTTATGAAGCATAAGTTCACTCTTTTCAAGCGTTTATTGTAAATGAACTAAAAAATAGACTTTTCTTATGACATTTTTGGTGAAAGTTAGAACTGTGTTGCTTGTATTACAGCATCCAGCAGTTTTCTGTACATTTTAATCAAAGGTAAGAAAATAACTAACCTGTTGTGGGCACTCGTTGTGCATATTGAATGATCAGCAATTTCTCCATTGACTTGGGAACTCATGTTGAACTGAGTTTTCCTATCCAAAGGCTGGATACGTTGTTCCTAATCAGTATTCATTTCATCTTTACATGAAATCTCTGTCTTGTACAGGCCAGTTGTGATTGCTTAGCTCTGCTAGTAATCAAGTTGCGTAGAATTTGGTAAAACCTTTGATGCTTATTGTTTTCCAGGGTTGTGCTTAAAACAAACTGCAAAGATAATGGAGAAGCTTTGGTCTTCTAGTTGTGCCCGTATCCTTCACTACTTTGCTAATTTTCTGATTATGCAACCAATTTCTATCTGTTTTTCTTGGAAGGGAATTATTTTTTGCTTGACTGGGTTTCAAACTTAGCCTGTAAAAGAAAATGATCTTAAGCATGGTTAAAAATGAATTATAATCATAGTTCTTCACATTTTCTTAGAAATGTTTTGAAAATGAAAAGTATTGTGAACTGCAGAAAATGGTCTTGAGCATAGCTAATTCGGAATTGTAATAATAACTCTTTACATTTGCTTAGAAAATGTTTAAAAATAAATATGTTTTATATGTTACTAATATGAATAGTATTGTGGACTGCAGGTTTTCATGCATGAAAAATCAAACAGGCACACAGGAGCCTTTGTATTTTCCTTGGGGAACTTGTTTGCCTGTATTCCTTTCTTATTTCTCATCTCGCTTTCCTGTTCCCTGATCATCTACTTCCTTCTTGGGATGCGTTCGGCTTTTGGCTTGTTCATGTATTTCATGTTAAACTTCTTTCTTTGCCTTCTAATAAATGAAGGCCTGCAGATGGTTGTTGCATCAGTGTTGCCACAGTTATTTAAAGGAATTATCACAATTGTGTTTTTGCAGGTAAGTAGCAGCCTGTTACATACCACCTTGACTTTATTTACCCTTTTTTTCAAATGCCTTTCTTTCAGTGCAAACTATTTTGAGAGTTCTATGTACTTTGCAGGGTATTATGATGCTTGCTGCGGGTTATTTCAGGCTTAGAGAGGAACTACCTCGGCCAGTCTGGAAGTATCCTTTATCTTACCTTGCTTTTCACACTTATGCCATAGAGGTAAGGGCAATAACTCTATATTTGTTTCTATTTCTACATATGGTGTCCTCTTTATAAAATTTACCTTTGTTAGTGCTAACTTAAAGTTATTTCTTCATATGTGCCAGGGTCTCCTAGAAAATGAATACACAGGAACATCCTTTGCAGTTGGTCAGATTAGATCCATACCTGGAGATCAGGCTGTTCATGATTCTTATAACATTTCTAGTTCAAGAAATGCAAAGTGGCTAAACCTACTTATTCTGGCTGTCATAGCCATTGGATATCGGATCATTTTGTTTTTTTCACTTCATTTTGAAGTAAGACGCAAAGCTTTGTCTATTAAATACTGTAAACAAGATAAATAACCTTCCTAATGAAGGCAAGAAATTATTTTCCTTACCAGAAATTTGTCCTTATAAAATAAGGAGCTGGCAAATATTAGTGTACAGTTTGTGCTATTGGTTCAAGCAAATTAGTTCTAGGCATACAGAGTACTACAATTTTGATTGGCAATACCAACTGGGCTTTTGCTGGAATGACATACTTCGTTCTTATGAACAATCTGATAAGTCAGTATTATTCTTTCATTTAAGATTGTGATTTTCCTGTAGCTATTATGATTTCTAGTTTGTCAACAAATGCATATGCATGCATGTATATGTAAGACTGAGGGAGGAGAAAGTCGCAACTGTTCAGGTAAAAGTTTTCATAGGAAAAATGCTAATATTGGAGAAATTAACATTTACAAGAATATAGGCAGATTTATTTATTTTTATTTGTAATTAATATATAAAACTATAAATAACTTACTAAGAATTTCAATATTGCCTTGATAAATCTCTTTCACTATGAAAAAAAGGAAAATAAATTTTTTTAATTTATAGCTGGACATTCAGATTGCCTGTCTAATGACTAGTCAAAGTAACAAATAGGTGCATGACCTTTTGCACGTGATCCAACCAACTACTTGTGCTCAAGGGAGCATATGCTATGTACTTGCTAGAGAAAAGCTAGCCCTGGTGAATCGAAGGGTGCCTTAGGCACAAGAATCCACAACTGCATATCTAAATATAGCATATCAGGGTTTAAAGACCTGTAAAGCCTCTGCACCTTGAATGATTAGAACATGGCGAGAATGAAAACTTATTGCCACAATTTGCCGGCTGATACCATAAATAATTGAATAAATCGTTTATCCATGTTGCAATATTCATGTCCCCAAACATTCCAGACGGTAGTTGAACCACAAACCTGAACTCCTAAACTTTTGCCAAAGGTTTCCGAGTGATGAAACATCTTTGCGTATTCTTTCCAACATTGAAAACTCTGATAAGAAGCTTTACCAGGCATCAGTAAGATGATGTGGATGTGTAGTGGCTTCTAGCAGGATGAAGAAAAATTAGCATACTGCACAGATGTGTGTTGGCCTAGCAATGAAATAGAAAAGATACTAGATGACAATGAGATGGTGTGAGGTGTTTAAGTGAGTATATGGCAACAAGAAGGCAAGAGGAGTTTCCAATGAAGATGCCCAAGAATAAGAGAGGACATGAAACATGCGAGTCTCTGTAGAAGTTTACCATAGTCATGTGATCAAATCTCCTGCATGATAAACTCAAAAAAAAAAAGAGATGGAGTGAGAAGCCACTTTATAAATTGAACAGTTGCATGATCATTCAATAATTCTTCTACATGCTAGTCATTTGTACCGATCTCTTCCTGCCAAGCAAGCACTTAATTCTTCTGCTAAACTCAGAATATAATTTTGTCAAAAATTGTAGTGTTGAATTGCATTGAAATCTCCAAATCAAAGCCTTCAAGACTAAAACTTGTAATCCCCTTGCCCTTTTGAAAGAAAAATCTTAAAAGACCAAGACTATTAAGAATGATTTCAAGGCAAGTCTTCAAGATTAAGGGTAGTGCAAATATATCTTAAAACAAGTTACTTTTAAAATAAAAATTAAGTAGTTTATCCAAATATTGATTAGTAGATAGTTAGGATACACTAACAATCTCCTTGAGGGGCTCCAGCAAAGTAGAGAACATCAAAACTGAAATGTTAGTTAAAGACACGATAGGATTTACTATCGCAAATGCAAGACTACACAGTGGTCCACAAAGGTGAAAACAGAGAAACCAAAAATGTAGCAAAAAGGTGAGCATGCGTTAAAAGGATTTGTAAGATATTATGAAATATGTACATCTTTTAAGTCAGAAATGGGAATGCGATTTTCTAAGAATCTTGGATATGAAATGACAAAATGTTCGTATAAAACATGTCAAGAAGTTCGAAAACTGGCAATGACACCTTTAATCAAAGGTCTGATTGGCATAAGCACTTACAATCTTATTGGCCAAGCACTAAATAAAATGGTTTTATTATTTTAATAAGGGAGTATGTTTTAACACAGTTAGTAAGTGCACATATGCAAGTTTTGCATACACACAATTGATGCCTGTGAATTTTACCAGCATATAATTTATGTTGTGAACTTTTACATGCTTGCAAGTGTATGTATGCAAGTTTTGTTAAATTTTGCATGTGTGCATACAAATGAATGTATTTCTACCACTAAATAGAATATGTGTAAGTGTATATATGGAACTAAATTGTATACATGCAAGTGCATCCCTGAAAGTTTGGTTGATTTTGTATGCATACAATCATGTCTAGAAGTACTGCATGCATATAAATGCATGTATTCAATTAAATAAAAATATATAAGTTTATGTATTGAACTAAATTGCATACATGTGAGTGTATGTTTGCAACTAGTTTACACATCCTATACTTAATCATCCCCCCCTCATTCATAATACATATGCAAAAGCATATGGATTTCAAAGAATCGACGTTGTTCAATTAATCAAGGAGACAAAGCTCCTTTAAATAGAGTTACAAAGACGATGTTTCTAAAAGAAACAATCGTTAACTAGAGGTGAAATTAGAAACAACTTAAATGACCATTAATAACACAAAGAGAAAGATATTATTCTAATACTCTCCCTTAATGGTCATCGTTCTAACTACCAAGAGAAATAATAGAGAAGGTTGCCCCCTTTTTCTCAAAACACGCTGCAACAGAAGACAAGAGCCTGCCACTAACTCTGCCACTTGAGATGAGTCTGCTACCAACCCTCCCAGAAACTGCAAAACTTCTGGAGATACCCAAAACAACATCAACCGTTCAACCTGATGTTGGAGAACTGTCCCTCCCTGTAACCTGAGACACACCAAGAACAACTGTCACGATTTTGAGGAAAAAATTAGCAAACCCTCCAAACTATTGCAGATGAGCAAGATGCCCGAAAATAGACTGCAAATAAGAGACTAGTGCAGATGTTCGCACAACAACTCCAGGTGCGACGAAAAAGGAGACTGCAACAAAGTACAATTTTTGAGGAAAAAATCATAAACCCTCATGATTTTTTTAATTTTTTTTACAGGGACAATATTTAAAAACCCACAGAGAATTTGTTTTTTTTAGGACAAAATTATTAAAACCCACAGATTTTTTCAAGGGAAAAAATATTAAAACCCATAAGAATTTTTTTTAGGTAAAAAAATATTAAAAACCGAAACAAACATCGATGCCCATAAGCCATCTTCACGCTTTTCGAGGCACGAAAAACGAGGTACTAAGAAGATGCTAAGTGCACAAAACCTGACTGCCTTCCAACATCAAGTTGGTCAATAATGCCATCTTGCACGTTTCCCAATGCACAGAAAATGAAAAACTAAGAAGAGGCGTTGGCACGAAATTCAAAAAATTCGAATCTCAATGTAGAAACAGAGACAGATGCAGGTACAGACTTCAAAAAATGAAGTGCGGCGGGCACGAATTTCAAGAAATTTTTTTTGGCTAACCCAAAAAAATCCGAAGACAACCCAGAAATCTTTGTGAAAAACCCAGAATGAATCTGTTGTCAGAATCTGGATCTAATGGCTCAAAAATCGAGGCACCCATAAAATTTTGACGACGACCTAGTTGAGATCTCGAAAAACCCACCACGAATCTGTATTCAGAAATTTTTTTGACTGAATCTGGAGGGTCAAAACCCTAGCCGAAAATGTAGATTTCCATCCAAAAATGGCAGAAAAAAAAAATCTGTAGGCGGGAAAAAAACGCGTCGCGTGGTTGCACGAAATGCAAAAGACGGGTCGCGGTAGAGGGCAGAAAATAGCGAGAAAACCCTCCAAAACGAATTGCCAAAGTAGCAATTTCGAATAAACAAAGAAATTTTTCAAAAAAAACTATTAAAAATTCATGACGAATTTTTAATTGAAAAATTATTTCGAAAATAACCTGGCTCTGATACCATAATACAGATGCAAAAGCATATGGATTTCAAAGAATCGATGTTGTTCAATTAATCAAGGAGACAAAGCTCCTTTAAATAGAGTTACAAAGACGATGTTTCTAAAAGAAACAATCATTAACTAGAGGTGAAATTAGAAACAACTTAAATGACCATTAATAACACAAAGAGAAAGATATTATTCTAATAATTCATTCTCACTTTTATTCTTCATTTTTCATGCCAATTTTACAAATTGATTTTATATACATTGCAAAATAAGGATTATGTCTCAAGACTATCATCTATGTATGTTAAGTCATACACAAACACATAATCATCTCCCCCTTATTCATTCTCACTCTTATTCTTCATTCCTCACACCAATTGCATGCTTGCCTATACAAATTGATTGTATATATGTTGCAAAATAAGAATTATGTCTCAAACTCTCATATGTATATCTTCAAGTCACAAACACACACACATTTCCTTTTGGCTTTTGATTGAGATTTTTAAAAATTAGCTTGTTTACTTAAAAAATGATTGGTTTACCATTAATCGATATGGGAAATTGCTTATTTTGTTATCTTTAGCAAGTTCTATTGAGTGGATATTTGACACCTTAATAGGTTAGGAAAAGTGACAAGATCAATTAATTTCTCCGGAAAGGAAATCAACCTTTAACATAAATTTATTCACCTCATGGCCTCTATTACTAGGTCACGACGGTGCAAGATAATTAATTGATCTATGTAGTTGTTCCCTTTCCAGATTAGTCTATTCTATAAGAGTCTTGATGATCAATCCATAATACTTTGTGAAACAAATGATTTGCTTCCCAAAATGTAAAAGTCCTCAACTAATGTATTTGCTGATAAATGAAGTTCTTAGAGTAAGGATGTGTTTGGAAAAAATAAAATTAAATGTTGTTTTATTGAAATTCAGACATCAATATTTCACAATTCTATAACTACAAACTGTTCAGTTCATAAGGTTTAATTCTGTATAAATTTTGCAGTAGGCATACATTGTCTTTACACTCATTGCACATTAGGAATCTGTACATTTAAATTAAGCATTTGAACAGTTAATTGGAAGGGTTCATGGTGCACCTGGTGGATAAACTGTGATCGCCAATTATAAATTAGACGTTGGCGCCAAACTTGTTGCAGAACTCTACAACAGGGACGTCATATATTCCTCAACGGACAGGACAGAGGAAAGCACCCACGGTTGCAGACAGATTACCAAAATTTGTACCACTGAAAAATCTTCATATACGAACAAGACAGAATCACAGGGTCTTCACGACATGCGTAATGTTTGGTAGCACTTACCAACATCTCCACACGGTGACTGCAACCACCACGCCACTTCACGACATTACTAGTTAGAACAAGCTTTAATATTTACGCGCTATAATCCCGATATCGGGTTACAGAAGCACGGGGAAACAATTTGCGTTGAGTGCCGAGCTTGGTTCATACACCAAGTTCTTCGACGATAGTATACCCAATCTTGCAGTGTAGAAAAATGCACACACCCGCATCACAACACACAGGAGTCATTCCGTAAGAAGAAGTTCATGCTGTTTCAGTGAATATTAATTCCACTTTAGAATCATACGAACCACTAGGGCAGTCTTCCAACTGATGAAAGGCAAAATAGTCTAAACGTGTATATCCTTACACGCAGGTTTCACAATCTTCCATTTGCTGATCTCATTCCCAAATCTCTCCCTCCTTAAATCAAACCCAAAGGTAGTTCGAGAAAACCTGTTTCCAAATTGAATCGAACTAACCAATAAGTCCATTTCAATTATTTAGAACTATCGATAAACTATCGAATAGTTTAGGAACTTATTAATTAATTTATATTAATCAAATGGATAATTAATATAAAATAATTAATATTACAAAAATCATTTATTAATTAATTAATTTATATCAGTAAATTGAAAACTAATATAAAAGAATTAATATGCTAGTCTAGTCTAGACTTAGACTTGGAATTTATTAGGGGATATTACACAAAATGGTGAATATTTTGATTTGACAAATATATATGACCATATTTAAACTTTTAATTTTCAGATTTAACAACTTTAGATATTCAATTTCTATATTTGATCCTTATAACAATATTTCAATTAATTTGCCTTAAAATGATTACTATCTAAGATTTAACAAATTTTAAGAAAACAATGTTGTAGTTGCCTTCTTATATTTTGATGCCAAATTTTTAGCAACATCATTGTACACAAACCCTCAATCTACACATTTTATAGTAGATTTTTAAATTTTGTTTGGGATTAATTCTCTTTTTATTTTGTTTCTTACAAAAAAAAGAGTTAAAGTTATAGAAAAGAATTATTTCAAGTTAAGTTTTCAAGGTTAAGATTAGTGCAAATATATCTTTCAAACAAATTACTTTAAAAATAATAATTAAATAATTTAATCAACTATTGTTAGGATACACTAACAATCTCTTTGTCTAGCAAAATAGAAAACATCAAAACTACCACAAATAAGTACAAGAAAAGCTAGTTGAAAACATGGAACCTAGAATGTGGCAAAAGGTGAGATCATGTGAATTTTTTTTAAAAGATATTATGAAATATGTACACCTTTTAAGTACATAAATGGGAATGCCGACTTTCTAAGAATCTTGAACATGAAATGACACAAAATGTTCATATAAAACATATCAATAAGCTTGAAAACTAGTAATGACACCTTTAGGTGTCATCAATTATTTGATTGGCATAAACACCTACAATCTTATTGGCAAAGCATTAAATAAAATGGTTTCAGTAGTTTAATAAAATAGTATATTTGAACACACCTTATAAGTGCATACAAATTTTCAAGCATATAATTATATGTTGTGAATTTCTACATGCATGCAAGTGTGTGTCTGCAAGTTTTCTTAAATTTTGTATAGATACAACTATATGCCTACAAGTAATGCATACAAATGAAAGTATGTATACCATTAAATAGAATATGTGTAAGTGTATATATGGAACTAAATTGTATACATGCAAGTGTATGTTTGCTAGTTTGGTTAATTTTGCATGCTTACAATTATATGTCTGGAAGTATTGCATAAATACAAATGTATGTGTGCAACTAAATAGAAATAGATAAGTATATATATGGAACTAAATTGCATACATGTACGTTTATGTTTGCAAATTTTCTACACCCTATACTTAATCATCTCTCCCTCATTTATTCTCATTTTTGTTCTTCATTTTTCATGCCAATTGCATGATTGCTTTTACAAATTGATTGTATATACATTGTAAAATGATGAAGGGCTAAAAACCCTCTCAAATGACACATGCAAATAATCTAAAGATTTGACTTAAAATCTAATATGGGTATTCTCCTAACCCAAAACACATACAAAATGCAACTCAAATATGCACATAAGTATAGAAAGTAGAAAACCACTTCTCAAAAATGAAAATTCATTTGTAAATATGCAAATACATTGCATAGAAACCTTATAGGCTTCAAATAACACTCCAAAATTAGGTAAAAATCATATAGAATTCATCACAATAACTAGAAGAAATTTCAAGCTAAAACACTTCTTCCCCTCATTCATCTTGCTGCAATGCTAACTTTTGAACCTTCAACCTGCAACAAGATTCAACGTGGCTTCATATCTTAAGCCTAAATTATACCCATAATCATATTTCTCCATCTTCAAATCTGCTATCTCTTCAAAGACAAATTTCTTCTTTCTCTCATTTTTTTTTTCAATAAATCTCAAAATGGGGATCATAAAATGAATGTTGAAACTTGTCTTTTAACCACCATAGTTACCAAAACCTATTTTTGGTAACCCCCAAAAAGTCACTCCCAAACAACGGAAGTTCATCTTCCCAACTCATAAATTGCCTTGAAATATTTTGGATGCTTTGTCTACTCCACCTCCAAACCTGCCAAGAATATTAGTCCACTATGCCATTAACTCCACTCAACATGACCCCAATATCGAGACTGCTCAATCACTCATTCTTGGGCACCCATTTTTGAATATTTAGCAATAAAGAAAGTATCTTTGAGTCAAGGCAAGTTGTAACTCACATTTCCCATGCCCAAAAATGAATCTTCCAAATTTGAGGTTAAATATGCCAAATTAAAATTTGAATCTTTTCCACAATGAATTATCCTACATCAAACATACAAGGTAATTTCAAATGTTACATGAGTTAAAATTATAAATATTTATAGACTATGAGCTTATCCCCTATTTCCATTTTCCATACTCAAGGCCTTACAAAGCCTCAAGAACACAATTTTTTTTTAAAACCCTTAGGTTTTATGCGTGTAAAGTGCTTCACATTTGATAATTTGTTTACAAAACCCTCAACACATGTAAACTACCTCAAATTTGGTGATCTAAATACAAAACCCTCTTACAATATTTACAAATGTTATTGCATACTGCCTCCTTTAGTGATATATTCACAACCACAAGAATCTTAGCTCCTCAAACCCTCTAAAAAGTTCTTGTAAGTTGCATGTACATATAGAACAAAGCTCACACACTGCACCCTCATGTCCTAGTGCAAACTGCCTCACATTCGATGCTCTACCTGCACAATAAGGAACTCTTGCTCTAATACCATTGATGAAGGGTTGAAAACCCTCTCAAACCACGCATGCAAATCATCTAAAGATTTGACTTAAAATCTAGTATGGGTATTCTCCTAACCCAAAACACATACAAAATGCAACTCAAATATGTAAGTAAATGTAAAAAATCAACAAACCACTTTTCATTAATCTTATCCAAATGTTCAATAAATGAATAAATTACATAGTGAAAATGCAAATACATTGCATGGTAGCCTTGTAGGATTCAAATAACACTTCAAAATTAGATACAAAACTAATAAAATCTGTCACAACAACTAGAGGAAATTACATGTCAAAACACCTATTCCCCTCATTTAACCTGTTGCAAAATTGGCTTCTTAACCTTCAACCCGCAACAAGAATCAACGCAAATTACCATAATCATATTTCTCCATCTTCAAATTTTCCATCTCTTCAAATACAAATTTCTTCTTCCCCTCAAACTTCCCAAAAGATCTAAAAATTGGGATCATAAAATGAATGTTGAAACTTGCATTTTAACCATTATAGTTACCATAACTTGTTTTTGGTAACCCCTAAAAAGTCATGCATGAAAAAATAAAAGACATATTACCAACTTATAAATTTCCTTCGAAGATTTTGGATGCTTTGTCAACTCCACCTCCAAACTTATCAAGAATATCAATCCACTATGCCACCAACTCCACTCAATAGGACCTCAAAACAAAACTGCTCAATCACTCATTCTTGGGTGCCTATTTTTGAATATTTATCATTAAGAAAAGAATATTTGAGTCAAGGTAAGTTGTAACTTCTATTTCCCATGCCCAAAAATGAATATTCCAAATTTGAGGTTGAATATGCCAAATTCAAATTTGAATCTTCTGTCCATCATGTATGCTCACACATCACAAAATGAAATTATGTCTCAATATTATCATCTATATATGTTCAAGTCTCACACACACATAATCATTTTTCCCTCATTCATTCTCACTCTTATTCTTCAATTCTCACACCAATTGCATGCTTGCTTTTACAAATTGATTGTATATATCTTGCAATATAAGAATTATGTCTCAAACTCTTATATGTGTATCTTCAAGTCACACACCCACACATATTTTTTTGGCTTTTGATTGAGATTTTAAATATTAGCTCATTTACTTATAAAATGGTTGATTTACTATTATTCTAAAAAGTAATGGGAAATTGCCTATTTTGTTTTCTTCAACAAGTTCTATTGAGTGAGTGTTTGACACATTAATAGGATAGGTAAACTCACAAGATCAATTCACTTCTCTTGAAAGGAAATCAACTTTTAACATAAATCTATTCACCTCAAGATTTATATTACTACGTCATGACAATGCAAGATAATTAATTGATCTATGTAGTTGTTCCCTTTCAAAATCAATCTATTATATGAGAATCTTGATAATCAATCCTTAATACTATGTTAAACAAGTGGTTAGCTTCCCAAAATGATGGATATTTTTGTTAAATATATATATGACCATTTCTAAACTTGCAATTTTTTTATTTAACAACTTTAGATATTCACTCGCTAGATTTGATCCTTATAACAACATTACAATAAAATTTCCTTAAAATGACCAATATCTAAGATTTAATAAATTTTAAGAAAACTAATCAATGTCGTAGTTGCCTTCTTATATTTTGATGTCAAAATTTTAGCAATGCCATTATACACAAACCCTAGGTCCAATGTTAGATACAATTTACAATGATTACAACTAGCAAGAAGGAAAAGAAGTAGAAAGAACAAGTGTTGAGGAAGGAGGAGAAACTCTTCAAGCCACTCACGATCAAAGTCCTTTGGTCCCCAAGGTGGTTGGTAACGCCAGTTGACCATGTGGAACCCTTAGGTCCACCCCATCGTGCTCATAATGATGGTCGCATGACCCAAATAGTCATATAGAACATGCATGGTGAGCAATAGGCTCACACAAGAGAAAACATGGAGCATGCACACATGATATCTCATCCAACAACAACCATAATGCAACATCAAATACAGATAGAGAGGGAGAGCCATACACTCAAGCAATCCAAAATGCGAACAAGTAAGAATGTGCTCAATAAGGAGAATCAACACCCAAACATCAAGTATAAACCAACTCATCAACCAATCACCAAAAAGATTATAGGGCCCAATAGACAACATATAAGGAATTCATAAAAGAGCACCATCAAAATGGAATACGTATCATCTTCTGAGTGCTACTCAAATCTACAAGGCTAGCTACATAGAGGAAAAGAGTGGGGAGTGTCATTGTGTAGCTTAAAGGGATGACTCACATTGAACCAAGTAGTCCTCTCATATGGATGAGGAGCCTTGATCATGCCTAATCAACACCCCATGGTCAACCAATTCGTCGCAACTCATCCCTAGTCTATACAAGCACTCAAGGCATGAGAGGGGCATCCACTAATCTTTTTTAATGTTTAAACACATCTGAAGTTTTAATTAATGTTTTCACTTTCTTACCAAAATGCCCAATGAGTTACCCTAGCGGCCCCTTTGTGCCCCAACCCCCATTGAAAATCACTCCCATCATTGACCCCATTACCTACCCTAAGCTCAATCAAATCCAAAATGTGAAACCAAATGATAAAGATACCAATTTACAAAGCCAAATTCATTCATCAATTGAGCCCAAAAATCCTCAATACAACCAATTACTCAAATGGACAAAACACCAAGTAAACGAAATTCAAATGATTCCATATTTAAATTTCCATATAAAAATCTATTATTCCAAATAAGAAAGTCATATTAAATTTAACAAAATCCACTTTTCCCAAAATGTCAAATCGGACTAAAAACCAACCTTGGAGGCCATCCGCCATTGATGGACCTCCAAAAAGCTTAAAAATTCAAATCACATATATTGAAAATTTGAGAAAACCCTTAATCCATAACTACACAACATCACAAAAATGCAATAAATTGCCATTTCATCCATCCAATAAAATTTGGGCAGCATATTCCCATATGAAACCATATTTCTAAATTTGAAAACATACAATCCCTATAAACAATGTAAATGGAAAATTTTAAATTGGAGGAGTTCTTTTAGACAATCAACAAATCATTTAAAACAATCTAAAAGCAATTCCATTAAAAAACAAAAGAGGCATAGGAACTTCGATGTAGAGCCTTGGTATAGGTATAGGGTAGGTTCCTTTAGCCAAAGAACAAACCAAGGACTGTAGCAACCACAAAAGAATTAATGGGGTTAAGAAAGATTTAGTTTGACAGGTCCCACATCATTTCCACTCTATATGCTTCCTCACAAGGCCATTTCCCTTGAATGCTTCACAAGGATTTCTAGTGATTCTTAAGGACCCTATAGCCCCACTAGGGTTGGTCCTCTTCCCAAGTCACCAGTGCCTATCTAGGGTTTTATTTGAAGTTCCCTAGCTTAGAAAGACTCCATCCATTCACCAATTTAGGTCCACTATAGTGGTTTGTGACATTTGTTGCAAGAAGGCCTACTAATCCTAGTAGCCCTACCAGACCGGTTTCTCTCAGTTAACTCCTTATTCCTCCAAATGACTCAAACAAATAATCCTAGATTTGGATACCCTTTAATGAGTTACAAAATATATCCAAGGGGTTCCATCTGTTCAGAAATACAAGGATCCAAACCCTATCTTGGTTAGGAGACCTGATAGCCCCAATTAGGCCTAATTTACAAAGGAAAGGGTAGGTAAAATCCCTATCTTGCCAAATAAACATAAGGGATATACTTAGGACATAGTAAAACTATCAATCCATAAGTTTTAGACAATTATCAAACCCCTAACACCTGATGTGGAACCTATTTGCTTGAATTTGCACTGTGGTCACATGGAGTTGCCCACCTTAATGCATCAAACCCTTGCCTCCAATCGATCCAAACCTGAAAAATTATTCCAAAATATTAAAATAAATTGGCCATACTTGCATCTCTTCCAGGGCCATGGACAACCAATGAAGGATCAACAAGATTAGGCCATTTCTTTGTGAAACCCTAGGTAGGACTGTCAAATCCAGACACCTTCCAGAAAATTGCAGGTTTCTCCCTTGTCCTGATGAGTTAAGATCTTAGGATTGATGTATATGAAAGGTGATTGGTCACTCTACCACATCCCACCATTTTTATAATCCCAAGATGTCCATATAGTATGATACACTGTTCAGAACAACAAAATTGTAGGAAATTCTCAGAGTTTTATTGCTTCAATGATGCCAAATGCTTACAAAACTCTTCAATGCCCAAATGATGATTGGAATCAAAATTTTTATGCCTTTCTCAATAGTTATCAACCACCTTTTGAATTGAGGTGACCGTTGGGAAGAAGTTTCTCTTTGTAACCAAAAGTTGTCATGAAAAGTTGTCTTGGTTTGCATTAGCAACTTAGACTCATGTTAAGCCCGTAGACTTAGAGTTGTTCAACATGTCTTAAACTTCCTAAGACACTTCCAACACATAAAACACCTAGAAATATACTCAACTAAATACCCCTATCCCTATATACCCATGGTGGCTTATTAACTTGCCAAAACCATGTCATTGGGTGACAAAGTGGGGTTTATTACAAAGATCAAACAAACAAAACTATCCTATTACAAAGATAGAAAGATCACATTATTATGCACGTGTGACCTTTAGGCCTTCATTGTCTTGGTCCTAATTGTCTTATTCATGAGGTGCCCCTACACCATACTCCTGGGGTGAATGAATCTCAAGTCCACTTGAGATGAGCTCATGTAATGTAGTTCCATGCTTCTTGATCTAACATTCATCCAACCAAATGGCTTCAAAGTTTGGTTTTCCTTTCCATTTGACCAAGTATTGTTTGTACTCCTTGCTCCTTGTCTTCTTTACAAACTTGGTGTCCAACACTTTCTCAAGTTTAGGTGGCTCATATTTGGGAATATCTACATCTGCGACATCTTCTATGACCTGCTGTGAGTTACCTACATTAGAATCACCTTTGAAAGGAGTTAGATCACAAACATTAAAAATAGGAGATATGCCAAGGTCGGGTGGTAATTGAATTTCATAGGCATTGTTGCCAAACTTCTTCAAGATTTGGCATGGTCCCACTTTCCTTTGCATGAGCTTAGTGTGCTTGCCCTTGGGAAACCTTTCCTTTTTCAAATTTGCCCAAACCAAATCTCCAACCTGAAATTGCAATTCTCTCCTTTTCTGATCTGCATGTTCTTTGTACTTGTCTGATGATTTTTGAAGTTGCATCTTGACCTGCTCATGGAATTCCTTTATGGCTTCAACAAACCTCTCCCCATCTACACTTATGGGGTCTGTATGGGGCATTTTTCTCAACTCCAATACCCCTCTTGGATGTAACCCATACACAACCTGAAAGGGTGACTTCCCTGTGCTTTTGTTTACAGTGTCATTGTAGGAAAACTCAACCCAGGACAAGATTGAATCCCATTTTTCACCATGCTATTTTGTAAGGCATCTCAACAAGTTTCCCAATGATCTATTTACCACTTATGTCTGCCCATCCGTTTGTGGATGATAGGCTAATGAAAAGGGCATGTTGGTGCCAAGTTTCCTCCACAGAGTTCTCCAAAAATGGCTAACAAATTTGACATCCCTGTCAGACACTATATTCAATGAGAGTCCATGGATCCTTGCTACTTCTTTGAAAAACAAATCTGCTATGTAAGATGCATCACTAGTGGACTTACATGGCAAGAAATGTGCCATTTTACTAAACCTATCCACTACCACAAATACACTATCAAACCCCTTTTGTGTCCTAGGTAAACCCATCACAAAATCCATTGACACACTTTCCCAAGGTCTTGAAGGAATGGATAAGGGCTGATAGAGGTCAGTATTAGTGCTTCTTCCTTTTGCCTTCTTGCAAATAGTGCATGCATCTACAAACTTTTGTACATCAACCTGCAATTTGGGCCAAAAGTAGTGCCTCCTCACCAATTCAAGTGTCTTGTCCAAGCCAAAATGACCTGCCATAGCCCCACTATGTTTTTCCTTGATGATATTAGTCCTCATTGAGCACCTTGGTATGCACAATTGCCCACCTTTGAAGAGAAGTCCATCTTGGATCAGAAAATCAGAAAATTCCACATGATACCTTTCATCAAATTCAGTACATACTTTGTAAATCTCCTTGAAGTCCTCATCTACAACATACATATTTTTCAATGCATTAATCCCAATGCTTTTTAATTGGATTTTAGATATGGTTAGCATCGTTCTACTTAGTGCATCAACCACTTTGTTGGCTACTCCTTTCTTGTGTTTGATGGAGAATGTGTAGACTTGGAGGGATTCTACCCATTTCATATGCCTATGACTCAAATTTTCTTGACTATTAATGAAACTCAAGGCTTGGTTATTAGTATAGACCATAAATTCCTTTGGTAGCAGATAGTGCCTCCATTTTTTCAAAGATTGGACCAATGCATACATTTCCAGGTCATATGAAGAATATTTTCTCTTTGCCTCATTGAGATTTTCACTAAAGAATGTTATAGGTCTGCCTTCTTGGCTTATGGCTGCTCCTATGGCCACATGACTAGCATCACATTCAATCTGAAACACTTTATTAAAATTAGGTAAGGTAAGTACCAGTTACTGAGCTACCTTTTGCTTGAGAGTTTCAAATGCCTCATCCGCTTCCTTTGTCCAAGAGAACCTGCACTTTTGACCACCTTTTATGGTTTCCAACATTGGAGCACATATCTGACTAAAACCTCTTATGAACTTTCTATAAAATGTGGCTAGTCCATGGAAACTTCTAACTTCACCAATGGTCCTAGGAGTAGGCCAAGAGAGAATTGCATTTACCTTATCCTGGTCCATCTTCAAGTGACCTTTAGAGATCAAAAATCCAAGGTAGGTGAGTTCTTCCTGCATGAACAAACACTTCTCCATATTGTTCATCAATTCCTCTTCACTCAGTTTTCTCAAAACCATGTCTAGATGCCTCAAGTTCTCTTCCTTTGTCCTGCTAAATATTAGTATGTTATCCAAATACACTATTACAAACTTCCCTGTGAACTCTTTCAAAACTTCATTCACAAGTTTCATGAATGTACTTGGGGCATTAGACAACCCAAATGGCATAACCTTCCACTCATACAACCCTTCATTTATTTTGAAGGCTGTTTTCCACTCATCACTAGGCCTAATTCTGATTTGGTGGTATCCACTCTTTAAATCAATTTTAGAGAAATATTTTGCACCCCCCAAACAATCAAGCAAATCTTCTATCTTAGGAATTGGAAATCTATACCTTATGGTGATTTTGTTGAGAGCTCTTGAATCAGTACAAAGCCTCCATTTTCCATCTTTCTTGGGTGCCAAAACAACAGGGACTACACATGGGCTAAGGAATTTTCCAATCAGATCAGAATCTAGCAACTCTTGAATTTTCCTTACCGTCTCCTCATTTTGCTGTGGTGTGAGTTTGTATGCAAGCTTGTTAGGCAATGTATCCCTTGCGATTAAGTCAATACAATGACTGATCTTTCTCATTGGCGACAAAATGCTTGGCACTCCATCTACAACTATTCCTTTGTATCTATCAATGATCTCCTTTACTTCCAGACTGAGGTCCTTTTTCTTCCCTTCTGCCCTATCATCTGCAACAGGCTTCTCCTTTGAGATTGGTATTGGAAGCAAAGCAAAACATATGCCTTCTTCCATCTTTATCTCCTTGAGGATTTGTTTCCCTTCCATCACCATCACTTGGACTCATTTTCTTTTTGTTCTTCATTGTTTTCAGTCAGGGGCAGTAGCTCTATGACCTTGTCATTCTTTGTTATTGAGTAGGTATTCCTAAAACCATCATGGTGTGCTTTGAGGTCATATTTCCATGGCCTTCCAAACAAGAGGTGACAAGCATCCATGTTAACAACATCAAACAAAATCTTATCCTTATATGCACCTATTTGGAATTCCACCCATGAATGCTCCTCTACAAGTGTTTGTTTCCCCTTTGTGAGCCAAGACACCTTATAGGGGTATGGATGGGGTACCCTTCTCAATTTCAACTTCTCTACCATTTCTATTGACACAAAATTCTCAGTAGACCCCAAGTCAATCAAAACTTTACATAGCTTTCCTCCTAATTGGAAAGTGGTGCGGAAGATAGACTTCCTTTGAGGTGGTTCCATAGGGGTTGGTACCTTCAAGAGGGTTCTTCTCAACATTAATGCCTCTCCTATCTCTAGATAACCATATGAATAAGGTTTACTCATCCCTTGGAAATCCGATTCTTGGGTTAGGTTGGTTCTCCTTTCTCCTTGGGAACTAGACCCCATCTTCTCTGGGCATTTACTGGCAATGTGTCCCTCTTGGTTGTAGTTGAAACACTTTATTTATCTTGCTCCTCTTCCTAATGATCTACCTCTGAAATTAGGCCTTCTCCCTCTGAAGTTGCCTTTATTGTTACTGTCATTCCTTGAGGAGTCTTGACTGCTCTCTCCTTGGAACTCAAAGTTTGACCCTCTTCCTTTGAAGTTGCCCCTTCCTCTACTGCTCTTCTCTTCTCTTCTTTTAAGCTTCTCCTCCACCTTTAATGCTAGTTGATAGAATCTATGAACAGTGTCAGGGCACAAGAGGTTCAATTCCTCTTGTATGTTCCACCTTAGACTGTTTAGATACCTTGCAACTCTTTCACTTTCATCTTCAATATTCTTGGACTTTATACTCAATTTATGAAATTCTTCAGTGTAGGCACACACATCCATCTCTTTTTGTCTGAGATTCTGCCTTCTCTTATGCAATTGTACATCATAGTATTCAGGTACATATACTCCCTTGATTTCTGCAATCATCTTCTTCCAAGAGGTGATTGTTCCTCTTGCCTCTTTTACTCTTTCCCCTTGCACAAAATTCCACCATGTCAAGGCTGCTCCCTGCATTTTTGAATTGGCAATCTTCACTTTCTGATTGTCAGCAATGTCTTCACATTCAAAGAAGTTGTTCAAGGACTCTATCCAGTCCATCACTCCATCAACATCCATCTTGCCACTGAAAATAAGAAGATTTGACTTCTAGTCCATGGTTCTCCTCTCCATAGACTTCAAGGCATTGACTAGGTACCTATTCTCTGTAGGAACCTCCTCTTCTTTCTTCCCTTGTGGGTTCTCCTCTTCTTCTTCCACTTCCTCTGAGCTATTAGGTCCTCCTCTTCCTCATCTGCCTTCCAAGTTTTCTATCAACTTTCTAAGCCGATCATTCTCTTCTCTATTTTCTTGCACCATCCTGGCAAGTTCCACATTTGTCATCTTTGGAGGCATGTTCCTAGCCTCACTATCTGATTCTTCTACTGTCATGTACTATTCTCCTTCCCAAAAGGATTCCTCCTATGCTCTGATACCAATTTGATGCAGAGCCCTGATATTGGTATAGGGTAGGTTCCTTTAGTCAAAGAACAAACCAAGAACTCTAGCAACCAAAAAAGACTTTATGTGGTTAAGAAAGATTTAGTTTGACAGGTCCCACATCATTTCCACCCTATATGCTTCCTCACAAGGCCATTTCCCTTGAATGCTTCTCAAGTATTTCTAGTGATTCTTAAGGACCCTATAGCCCCACTAGGGTTGGTCCTCTTCCCAAGTCACTAGTGCCTATCTAGGGTTTGGTTTGAAGTTCCCTAGGTCAGAAATACTCCATCCATTCACCAATTTAGGTCCACTATAGTGGTTTGTGATAGTTGTTGCAGGAAGGCCTACCAATCCTAGTAGCCCTGCCAGACTGATTTCTCTCAGTTAACCCCTTATTCCTCCGAAGGACTCAAACAAATAATCCTAGATTTGGATACCCTTTAATGAGTTACAAAAAATATCCAAGGGGTTCTAGTTGTTGGGAAATACAAGGATCCAAACCCTATCTTGGTTAGGAGACCTAATAGCCCCAATTAGGCCTAATTTACAAAGGAAAGGGTGGGTAAAATCCCTATCTTGCCAAATCAACATAAGGGATATACTTAGGACATAGTAAAACTATCAATCCCTAAGTTTCAAAAATTTATCAAACCCCTAACATCTGATGTGGAACCTATTTGCTTGAATTTGCATGATGGTCACATGGAGTTGCCCACCTTAATGCATCAAACCCTTGCCTCCAATCGATCCAAACCTGAAAAAGTCTTCCAAAATATTAAAACACATTGGCCATACTTGCATCTCTTCCAAGGCTGTGGACAACCAATGAAGAATCAACAAGATTAGGCCATTTCTTTGTGAAACCCTAGGTAGGACTGTCAAATCCAGATACCTTCCAGAAAATTGCAAGTTTCTCCCTTGTAATGACGAGTTAAGACCTCAGAATTGATGCATATGAAAGGTGATTGGTCACTCTACCACATACCACCAGTTTTCTAATCCCAAGATGTCCGTACAGTATGGTACACTGTTCAAAACAACAAAATTGCAGGAAATTCTTAGAATTTTATTGCTTAAATGATGCCAAATGCTTACAAAACTCTTCAACGGCCCAATGATGATTTGAATCGACATTTTTTATGCCTTTCTCAATAGTTATCAACCACCTTTTGAACTGAGGTGACCGTTGGGAAGAAGTTTCTCTTTGTAACCAAAAGTTGTCATGAAAAGTTTTTTTGGTTTGCATTAGCAGCTTAGACTCATGTTAAGCCCGCAGACTTAGAGTTGTTGAACATGTTTTAAACCTCCTAAGACACCTACAACACATAAAACACCTAGAAAAATACTCAACTAAATACCCCTAGGCCCATATGCCCATGGTGGCTTATCAACTTGCCACAACCATGCCATTGGGTGACAAAGTGGGGTTTTTATGACAAAGATCAAACAAACTAAGCTATCCTATTAAAAAGATAGAAATATCACTTTCTTATGCATGTGTGACCTTTAGACCTTCATTGTCTTGGTCCTGATTGTCTTAGTCATGAGGTGCCCCTACACCATCCTACCTCCAAACTTGATGAAAACTTCAAAATGAAAATGCCAAATGCACACACTATGGGAAAATGTGAATCTTGGACAACCAGAAGAATTCACCAAGATAAATCCACCCATCTAATCTCCCACAATCAACAATCCACTTTCAACATGTGGGGTTTTTGACAAAACAAGAGGAAAAATGACAGTGTGTAAAAATTAGCACTTTTCTCCCTATAAAACCCCATTGGCTTTTTGAAATTAAAAAGATAAAATAAATAAATAAATAAACAAAACTTTAACTCCCACATTTATATACTCATCCCCATGTAATGCATAATAAAATGAGCATAGATAAGCGCAATAAAGATATTCACAAAACATTAAATAACCATTAATCAATTAAAAGCCACAACAACATAAAATAAAGTAAAAGCTAAATTTAAATTCTCCAGAAATCCAAATTTAACCCCAAAAGTCACTCATACACCCAATTGGGCAAATGTCAATAAAAACAAATACTTGTAAGACAAATTTCACAGTTAAGTATTAATTCCACATAGTAATATTAAAATACCATTAAAATGTGCACTATAATTCATGACAATTCACATATGGGGGTTAAACCACATTAATGGTTCCCACTTTTACCCGCGAAGGAAATTCGTGGGTGTGGGAATTTTTTTTTTAGATAGGTTCGTATGAACTACCCATGTTCGCTCAAACTACCCCTATAGGTTCGAGTGAACTTGCTCAGAGGGGTACAGTTCGAGCGAACCCTAATTAAAAAATGGGTTTGCTTGAACTCAATAAAATATTATTATTTAACGGGTTCGCTCGAACCCCCCTTTGAGCAAACCCCTAACGACCGACTTTTTTTTAACTATCTATATAAACCGAAAATGACAGTTGAAATGTCATTTTCAACTTGTCATTTGGGCTCCATTGAGGTGGTTTGAGTGAACCCTACATGGAGATTTCGTTAGTGAGTCCCGTCAGCACTAGTCAACACTCCTCAATAGTCGTTATTCGACCTGCATTGTTCTAGGTGCACAAAATTACCCTTTTTCTTGTTTAATAATGTTATTTTTTTGTATTTTTAATTTTTAAAAAAAATTATTTAAAAAATAAGTTTTTCGTTTGTTAATTTATTTTTTTTAATTAAATAATTGTATATTTATTATTTTTCTCAACATTTTAGAAAAAACGTTAGGAAAAACTTAGAAAACTTAGATACTAAATTAAAACTTAGAGAAGCATTAGATTTTTTTTAGAAAAACGTTAACAAAATTAAAACTTAGAAAAATGTTAGAAAACTTAGATAATAAATTAAAACATTAGAATAATTAACTAATAAATTAAAACTTAGAATTTTTTTTGAAAACTTAGATAATAAATTAAAACATTAGAAAAATTAGTACCCCTATGACCCCTTTTAATATCCTAGTAAACAACATGACTACTTAGGACACCATATAAACCCTTAGGACAATATGATGTCATAAGGGGTCATACAGTGTTCTAACACCATGTGTGACCCCTTGGGACCCCTGACGACACCATATGACACCTTAGGAAACTATATGAACCATTACAACCATATGATGTCGTAATGATTCATATTGTGTCCTAAGATGTCATATGGTGTTCTAACACCATGTGTGGCCCCTTAGGACCCCATATGACCCCTAACGACACCATATGAACCTTTAGGACACTATATGAACCATTAGGACCATATGATGTCCTAATGGTTCATATGGTGTCCTAAGGGGTCATATAGTGTTCTAACACCATGTGTGCCCCTTAGGATCCCATATGACCCCTAATGACACCATATGACCCCTTAGGACACTATATGAACCATTAGGACCATATGATGTCTTAATGGTTCATATGGTGTCCTAAGGGGTCATACGGTGTTCGAACACCATGTGTGACCCCTTAGGACCCCATATGACCCCTAACAACACCATATGACCCCTTAGGACACTATATGGACCATTAGGACCATATGATGTTGTAATGGTTCATATGATGTCCTAAGGGGTCATACGTGATGTTCTAACACCATGTGTGACCCCTTAGGACCCCATATGACCCCTAACAACACCATATGACCCCTTAGGACATTATATGAACCATTATGACCATACGATGTCCTAATGATTCATATGGTGTCCTAAGGGGTCATATGGTGTTCTAACACCATGTGTGCCCCATATGATCCTTTAATACATGTTTGCACCATAAATACATTGTTTGAATTAGTATATGATCTAGCCCTCTTCCCTTAATTTGAATGCTCTTCATATGTTTTAATTTAGTGATCTTTAATGATATATATATATATATATATATATATATATATCTATAAAATTAATGATCTCCCTCTCCCTCTCATTAATGTTTTAATTTAACATGATATATAGATAAATAATGATCTCTCTCTCTTTAATAACATTTTAATTTGAATTATGCAAGTTTCATGTTTAAATTTAATGCTCGATTAATGATCTCTCTCTCTCTCTCTAGATATCTCTCTCTTAAATATTACATAATTAAGAAACAATAGAAATTGAACAATTTTAATTTAATGTTTTAATTTGAATGCTCTTCATTTGTGTGTGTGTGCTCACGTACATATAAATTTTAACTTTAGGGTCCACCTAGATAGATGGAGGTGAAGAGGGAAAAAAGATGGAGAAGGGACAAAGGAGGTTAGAATGCAAAAAAATCAAAGACAAAACACAAATACAAATAAGAAAATTTATACCTTGTATTTCACCTCTCTCTTGGATTGAGCTTGATGAAGCCAAAGATGCGCCCCTTTGACGCTCCACTTGATGTGCTCCTTGCTTGACGTGGATGTGGAATGCTCTCCTTTTCTCAACAAGATTAGGATTTGATAGGATATGGATTTGAGTTTGGAATTATGATGGATTTGGATTGGAAGATTGAAGGATTATGAGGACATGATAAGGATATGATAGAATATAATAGATGAGAAAATCAGCAGCATAAGAATACTATAGAGGAAGTGGATGCCTTTGTGAGGAGAAAAGGCTCCAATTTATAGATTGGAGAAGGCCAAAATGGAGGGCCAAGATTGATGTGGTTATGGAGGGTTGAGATTGATTTGAAATGGTGGGAATGGTTTAAGGATTCCTTTGGAAAATAAACAAGAATATAAAATTCCTCGGGGGAAGCGGAGAGGAATTAAAAATTCCAAAATAAAGGATACATGGAGGGATTCAAAGAAATTTGAATTTCTTTGAGAGGCTCAATGTTGATGTGACATGAGTGGGAGATTTAAAATTGGAGAATAATGATAAGTGGGATTATGAGAGATTCTAGAAGAATTAATTAGGTTGAGGGGGATTAGGAAAAGTGATTTGTAGGAATCACATGACTAGGTTAATTAATTAAAATTAATTAACTGAGTGGGTTTAGAGGAAATAGTTATTGAGGGACTTTAGAAGAATAGGGAAATAGTTAATTATTGGACAAAAGTGACAAGATTAATTAAATTAGATTTAATTAACTCCAAGAGGAAAAAGGATAACAAAATTAAATAAATTAATTATGTTGGCAGGCTTAAATTGATTAAATATTGATTTAATTAATTTTAGGTGTCTACATTTTGCCCCTCTTTCATATAGCGTCATGAAGTGATGTTATATCAAAGAAGAATAAAACATAGTGGAAGAAAAGGATAAGGACTTGTAGCATGATGCCCCAGTCATAAGATGAGGAGGAAGGATGACGAGGAAGTAGTTGTATGCCCCCTCGAGAGGACATGCGGGTTCGAAGAACATGTGTGTGCTCTCAAAATGGATGAGAAGACTAGGTGATAAAAGAGAGAAGGATTGGAGTCTTGTGAATGAAATGAGATAAATAAATGATAAATGGATGGGATTTCTTGTTGATAAAATATAGAGAGAAAACCTACGTTTGATATTGCTAGGGATAGTCTACACCACTGATTATAAAAACCAGGATGATATGAAGATCCGAGGCATGGACTAATGCTCTGTCAAACATGTATGCCTTGCACAAAATCATGAAAGTGTTGATAAACACTAATGTAGGCTTGCTAGTTCATACAAGGAAAACCTTCAAACACAGCATGCCATGAAGACTATTCCCTATTATACACTAGCCAAGACATACCAAGATATAGGATGATCAAGGAAGCCATGAGGAAGTATAGTCCTGGGACACAAGATGAACATTAAAGAAAAAGGATCAAGCATGCAAACAAAATGCACATGAACAATTGACATCTCTTTCCAAGAGTAGGACATGGATTTGGATAAACTACCAGACTAGGGAAGGATACATCCCAATGGGCAGGTCATGGATTTGGATAAACTGCCAGACATGGGAAGGATTCATCTCAATGGGCAGGGTGTAGATAGATTGATGGATGACAAAAGACAAGTTGGATGTGCAAGGTCTGTAGATGAGAGGATCGTTGCTTGGGTTTGATTAGAACAATATGGATGGGTGCTTGGATTAGGCACAAGTCAGTGTAAGCTCAGGTTGATGTGAAAGCTTAGTTTAATGGATTGGATAGGATGGAAGAAGGATAAATGATTAGATAGGATGAAAAGGGGGATGGATGATTGAGTATGATTGGATTGGGGATGTGATGAATGATTGAATTGGAAGAGATGGAGAATATGATTGGATGAGGTAGGATTGGATAGGAAGGGGTGAATTGGTGGATAGGATTTGATTGATTGGAACCACTGACAAGGGAAAACCAAGGATTGGTAAGAGAATGAATGAATGGATGGAGGGAGATATTGTTTGGATATGAGATAGATGGATTGAACGGATGGATATGGAGGGTAGGGTGATGGAGACCCAAGGACTATGTTGCAAAGGACTACATTAAGGATGCAAGGATGGTGGATAAAGATGTATGAGATGGAAAGATAATGTGTAATGGATATAAATGGTAGAGGATTTATGGCTTGTGTGTTTCCAAAGCATGCATGCATTTACATTATTTTGCCTCTATATGATCAAGACCAAATATAAGATTGGAGGGTTGAATTTGGATGGGATGAGGAATATGAGATGGTGGATATGGATAGGATAGTCAAGATCAAAGATAGGAAATGAGGATGAACTTGAATAGGATGCAAATGGATGAGAGGATTGCATGGATGAAGCTTGCCCCCAAGTATAGAGTGCAAGAGGATGAGGGGATTACACATGACACTTGTTTGCCAAGTTTTCATCATGGTACTTACCCAAGTCACCACAAGGAGTGGTTTTCACCATTGGATGAAATAATTTTTCTTTACTTTTTCGGATTTTTAAAATTTTTTCCTTGATTTTTTTTTTTTTTTTTGAATTTTTGGAATAGTTTGGATGGATAAGGATGAGGATGAATGGATATGGAAGATAGTGGATGCATGAAGGAGAAAGGGAGGACTCAAGTATCTATCTCCATGGATGGTATCCCTTAGTATTGCTTTGAACTAGAGGTATGCTCGTAGATGATGGTAAAAATAATTGCGGATATGAAATGGATAAGGGATGGAAGAAGAGAATTTGCAAAGGATTGGACTAATGGAATGAGATTGTGAAAAATGGATGGTGGATAATGGATGGGGTTTTGAATAATTTATGGAAGATCAAAATTGGCACACACCTTGAAGAGTGGTGGAGTAGTGGAGGAGAGTGTTTTGAATTAAATGGAGGATTAAGTGTGGATTTTAGGAAATGAGGACCCAAAATAGAAGAAGGGGATGATGGGGTTGGGATGGTGGATTTTGGGTCATAAGTACCCAAAATGGGTTTTGAAGATAGAGGAGTATTAGATGGAGGATTGGAGGACTTATGAATGGATGGATCTTTTGGATTAGCAAATTTGGATGCCAATTTTGATTGTTCCTGCTTCTAGAAGTAGCTTAGGAATCCACATAGTTTTTGATTTTTCTTTCTTTCAGATCATATTTTTCTTTTGAGCATGTCGTTTTGAGGGGACATGTTGATCCTTTGATTTTTGTGGATTTTGAGCTTTATGATTTTTAGATTGGGCATCCAAATTGCTTCCAATAGCAATGGGATGGGTACATGAGGATGAAGGGTTGATGAATTTTATGGATGGTGTGATGATGGAAGGAGAGTGTTGGGAGGCATTCAATGATGTGTGCCTTTGTTGATCTTGTTTAGGGATTATTTGAGGTGATGGGGTGGTGGATGTAGGGATTTAAGGACCCAAAATGGATGGAAGGAATGGAGGATTTAGCTTCGAAATATAGGGTCCCAAAATGGATGTGGATGATGGGGGATGACAAGATTTTGATTTGCGTGGAGGATTTTTGGATTTAGGAGGAATAGAGGATGTACCAACATCTTGAGAATCAACTTGAGGACCCTTATTGTTTTGGAAACAAGATGCGAGTCCATTTTGAGGGGGATGGGATGTGGAAGGAGGATTATGATCTTTGGATGAAATGGTATCATGACACAGAGATAGGGGAATATTTTGATCTTGATTAGGGAGGGTATCATGAGATGGAGTGGGAGGGGTGATTGGATCTTGAGATGGAAGGAGAGCATGCGATGGAAGGAGAGGGTTGGATGGAGGAATCATATGATCATGAGAGGAAGTGAAGGGGATGGGATCACTAGACGAAGTGGAGGGAGATGCATCATAAGATGGAGAGGATTCTATGCTAGCATGCTTTGGAACAAGATTTTGGCATGTTTGGAGTTGTGGGAATTGTGTGATGGAGGAGGATACAAAAGCTTCGATGTGAGTAGATGGAGGAATGGGGGTATCATGAAGTGCAGAGGATTTGGATTTATTTTGAGGTGGAGGTGTTTGAGGTGGATGGAGGAATTGATGAGATTTGACAACTTTGTTTTGAGGTGGGGATTTTGTCTCCTTTTCTACCATGTCTTGGATAGGATTACGGATGATGGGCTTGGAGAATGTGGATAATATGGATTTTGGAGGATTAGGATTAGATGGATTTCCCTTGTCAAAGGTAGAGGAAGGATATGAGATATGTTATACATTGGGATTGGATATAGTGTGTTGAGATGAAATGGATGGGGATATGATAGATGGATGGGAGGTTATGGGATTGACTTGGTAGGTAGGTTGAGGTGGTTTGTGAACTTCCATGAGCATCTTCTCATACCAAGCTTTGAAATTCTGGGTAGGCATGTTGAGAATGAGGGACTAGATCGGAATTGGATGAATATGTTTTAGAGGAGAATGATGATGAAGATGATGTTAAATTAAGATGAGGATTAGGACTTGGCTTTGAATGATGATGGATTGGATTTGATTGGATTTGATTTGGATTGGAATTGATTTGATTGGATTGGTCCCTGGATTAGGACTTAATTTGTTTTGATTGGATTTGATTGGATTGGATTGAATTGGATTGAATTGGATTTGATTGAATTGGATTTGATTTGATTGAGGACAAGATTGATTTGGATTAGGATGACACCTTAGCCTTTAGATTAGAACTTAGATGAGAATTGATGGTGGATTGGATTTGATTGGATTAAAGGATTGGATGATTGATGTATGAGGGATTGGATAACCGAAAAAAATGGATTTATTGATTGGAACTATGGAGATTTGATTGGATTAGAAGAAGAATAATTATGGAAGAGTGGATAGATAATATGAAGGAGAAAGGGGAAGGCTACCCAAAGTTGGACGAATGATTTGGAAAAAAGTGTTGGTTTGAGGAAGGATAATTGCTTGGATGGATGAAAGTGGACTGGGGATTGGAGAATTGCTTGGATATATTGATTGGGGATTGTTTTGATGATTGAAAGAGGAAAATTTGATTGGTTTGAGGAAGGATGGACTTGGCAAGAGATATCAAGTAATGAATACACTTTGACCACACAACACGCTATCCTAGGAAGTTGGATGAAGAGGAAAACCTTTGCTTGCTAACTCAGGTACACACCCAATAGCCAATCAGAATATGAATGCTGAGTCTCACACAGTGGATTCTCAACGCCATATTGGCTGACTCCAAATGTTAATGGGGGCACGAAATGACAAGTCTCTTGGGGGAGTTACTATCTCCCTTGCACAAAGATTATCCACCTTTCAGAGGTGAACCGAGTGGTCTCTAATCCTAGAGTTCTTAATATGGATTTCCATTCAAAGACTACTCCTTGTAGTCGCCCAAGTGCGATTGAGGCCTATATCCCTACAAAGTACCAAGCAAGATGTAGTCACGTAAGTGTGATTGAGACCTAAAGGCCCTACAAAATGTCCAATATGAGAGTGAACTCTCAAATAGCTCCGTCCTCCAGAATTTTCATCCCAAGAGGCCTATTTATTATAGTGAGTTGGAATGCTTGGGTTTTAGCCATACTCACTTGGGGCATTCCCCTCTCACCAATTCCTATGTTAGTGTGCCAGACAAATTGGGAGGGCAGGTCTGCTAAAGGTATGTACACAACAAACTAGAAATATTCGAGGGTTTGGATTTCTGATTGTCTATATAGAGAAGAGCATACTCTCGTACCTCTACACTTTTCCCAAACACAAACAAGAACTTTGTTCTTTCACCCCTAATTAAATCTAAGTATCTAGAAAAAAGATTAAGAAAACACAATGTTTGGTCGGATCTCCTTAGGCAACTTACAAAACAAACATATTAGTAGTCTTAAAATTTGATCAACAAAATCTTTGACAAGCGGAGCCTGGGGCCAACGTCCCACAACAACACAGGTTAGTAATGCCTTGGAACAGTTGAAAAAACCTGCAAAAACTTACGAAATCTGATTAGCAGACAAAGGTCTATAGAAACAGTGCTCAAGTTGTTCTGCAGACACCTGCGCTGAAGCGCCTGCGCAGATGCTGAAATGCCTGCGTATGCGCTACAAAGGGGCCAGAAAACAAAAATAAGGAAAAAATGCAGAAAGTACATACAATTCAAAAATGCAGAATATACTTGAACGATTGCGTTGTTCTGTTCCCGGTCGTGCTGAAACAGGTTAGTACAAACAAAATAGAAATTTTAAAATTCAAAAATTCAAAAATGAGCGGGAATCTGATAGAGTTCTCATGCTATTCGCAGAGTGCTCATGCCGAAGAGAGACTTCTAAAAATGAAAAGATGATTAGAGATAAAAACTAACTATTTTAATTTTTTTTTTCCCTTTTTTGTGCGTTTTTAAGTTGTTAATTACAAAATAAAAAATATAAGATGGAATAATAAACGTGATGAAACTGAATGATGAAATGTTGTAGGCGGACACGCTGTTCCTTCAACGCTCGCCCTGATCTGCAGACCAGCAAACTAGGCGGGTTAAAAATTTGAATTTTAAATCTTACGCGCCAAAGGCCCTGTCACTCACGTTGAATCTGAATTGATCACACCAATTTGCAGTAGCTTGTGTCGTTCCGACACCTGTGACTGAAAATTCACAAAAACTCCAAAAAACTATTAAATTTAGGGATGCGGGTCCATGAATAAGGGAAAAAGACGGAGAAGGGACAAAAGAGGTTAGAATACAAATAAATCAAACAAGACAAAACACAAATGCAAATAACCAAATTTATACCTTGTCTTTCACCTCTCCCTCAAATTGAGCTCGATGAAGCCAAAGATGCACCCCTTTGATGCTCCACTTGATGTGCTCCTTGCTTGACGTGGATGTGGAATGCTCTCCTTTTCTCAACAAGATTAGGATTTGATAGGATATGGATTTGAGTTTGGGATTATGATGGATTTGGATAGATTTGGATTGGAAGATTGAAGGATTATGAGGACATGGTAAGGATATGATAGAATAGAATAGATGAGAAAATCAACAACATGAGAATACTATAGAGGAAGTGGATCCCTTTGTGAGGAGAAAAGACTCCAATTTATAGATTGGAGAAGGCCAAAATGGAGGGCCAAGATTGATGTGGTTATGGAGGGTTGAGATTGATTTGAAATGGTGGGCATGCATCAAGGATGCCTTGGGAAAATAAACAGGAATATAAAATTCCTTGGGGGAAGGGGAGAGGAATTAAAAATTCCAAGATAAAGGATGCATGGAGGGATTCAAA